>NC_057804.1:153376215-153388340 GCF_018294505.1 Triticum aestivum
GACGGTGGGGAGTGGTTTCGGGGAGGGCGGGGCGGCGTGGCGGCGCGGGCCGGCCGCCGGCAGCGGGGGCTGGCGGTTCGGCCGGTGGTTGCTAGCGGCTCAGGGCGTGGAGTTTGATGATAAACTGGTGGCCCTTGATTTCGTATCCAACGGCTGGAAAATCTAATTACCAGAGATGAAAAAGTCAGTCGACTGACGTGTAGCCTCACCCCGCACGTACACATGCACACACGCCAGACATGCACGCATGCAGGCATGCAACAATTACACGTACACATAACGTACACACGCACGCATGCTGGTGTGCAACACTGACACGAACACATGCAGTCACGAACACACGCACGTACGCACGCATGCATGCAACACTAAAATGTACCCTTGCACGTACGCAACACTCACACACCTGCATGCACACAACACACGATGTAAGACACACGCTGAACCTATACATGCATGCACCCTTTGTTAAGGACATGGATTGTTATGGGTATTAATCAATCTTATCTGTGATAAGTAGAACATTGATGTTTGCAATGGTCTTTATGAATCACAACATATCGAATGGGCTATCAACATAGTAGGCTTATCTACATGAAAAAGATGACGTCACACTCAATGAACAATCACCGGTTTATGAAATGCCCGCCTCTCACCGCCCTGGCCCACCAAAGGTTCCTCTGCTATGCGCTGCCTGCGTTGGGTCACTGACTTTTAGGCCATGTACCCAAAGAGCCCACACGTCAGTGGAAGAACGGCGTGGTGTCCTAGGTCAGAGTCGAGGGCGCCACTCGCTGCATGCCCGGCTAAACACGCCTCCTTGCCGCGTTCAAACGCCTGCATGAAACCCGCCCGTGTGTAAGCCAAGAAACCCACTCTGGACACACGTTCGTTCATGACCGGGATGGCATTAAACGCAATGCCAGCCGAGCTCCTCCCGTCCGCCGTCTATTTAATCTCTTATTTAAACGAGGCCAAATGCCGGCCAAGAATTGCACACCTCCGCTGCTCCTCTATCTCCTCCTTCACCATTTTGTCCACTCTTACAATGGCTTATGAAGAGTAGTTATTCCACATCCAAGCCGGCTGGGTAGCCCGCCGGATACGAGCTATGCAGCTCGCTGATCCACCTCTCTCCCCTCGCCCGATGGAGCCAGTTGCCGCCCCAAGCCGACGCGCGGTTCAACAACTCACCGCTCTAGGCCAGCTCGATGAGGAGCGATGCACGGGCGTCGTTGCTTCCGTCCATGCCACCGCCTCGTACCGCGTCTTCTGTGGCCGAGACTCCCATGCCGGCGGCCGTGCCATGCAAGCACCGACAGAAGCCGGGTGCGCGGAGAGCGACGAGTCGGTGGCTAGCGCCTTCATGTCCGCCGCCATCATCGAGGAGAAGTAGAACACGGGAGGCTGCCGCCGCTTGGGTCCCATGAAGGCCACCGCGGAGGCGACGCCGGCATACACAGCAGGTGTCTTTCCAGATCCTTTTGTTGCGAGGACCTTCGTCGACCCCGCATGGGCTCCACGGAAGAGGGGAATGTTAGGATGAACTCGAGCCGGTGCTGGCCATGGCGAAGTAGTGGCCGGTGATGAACACGAACCGGTGTAGGCCACCATCATCTTTGGCATCATCCAATGATATCAGTTGGGTAGTGGGGAAGCGAGCCAGCCTTTGCGCTGAAGCATATACCTTTGGGGCTCCCGGCAGTCCGGTGATCGTGCTGCCGGACATGAGGAACACAAATCGATCGGTGGGCGACCATTTAGGCCAGGTATTATATACCTGTGCTGTCAAGAACTAGCACCGCGTAGTACATTTGAATGTAATGAAATCCGTCATGTTTGTATGAAAATCTGGTATTTTATATGATTTCCATCGTTGTTTATATGAAATATCAGTTTGTCTACGTGTTTGCGTGAATTTCGTCCAGTTGGTTGAGTTGCTGTCATAATGTGTGTGGCTACGGTTGGATGGCGTAATTTGCGGGTCACCAATCGGTCTGCGGGCAGCTAGGGCGGCGTTGTGGGACAAAAAATAACACAGCTCGTGCGAGCTCGTCTCCAACGTGCGCGCTGGAGGATGCATGACAACATGAGCACCCGAGCCATTCCTCGTTCATCGGTGGCAAAGGCACCGGTGGACAAAAGGGTCGCCAATATTTTGGCTACCCCGGGCAAGATCCAAACAGCCCTTCCCAACAGATTCAAATCCCTGGTTCGCCGTGGAATTTCGCCATGTGTTGTTTTCATGGACTAGCAAGATGCCCGTGCATTGCACGAAACACCACGATGCATTTTTTACAAACTCCCGCATGCATGCAAGGCATAATTAATGTCCTCCTTTTCTAGTACCCTTGTATATAAAAATGGAGGGAGAAAGATGAGAGATAAGGTGAGGAGGCCAACACCATTAATATTGCATCGATTAGTGTTAGTGTCCTTGTATATCTGCAAACTGTAATTTTGATAGTGGCCCCTTGTATATAAAAATGGAGGGAGAAAGATGAGGGTAAGGTGAGGAGGAGTGGGGCGTGGTGGTGACTGGTGGTCGGACTGAGAGGAGGCATGGGGATGGACGGCGCATTATGTCTAGGTTCATACCTCTCTCACACACACCCAAGTAGTTGGGGGACGTGCACGAAGAGAAAAGGTGCATGCACGACGCACGTACTCCCGTCTCTTTCCCAACCACACCCGCGCGGGTACACGGTGGAGCTCATTTCTATACGAAAAGGCAGCCCACATTGTAATTTGACACGTGAACCGGTTGTCCACTTGGTGGAGGGAGGATCGTCTACCACGGGTGAACAAACAAATTTCAACTTGACATGTTATGTTAAAAAAAGGCAAACCATGTGAGGCCTACCTTAGAGGCAAGGCTGTATACACTGGAGTACTTTTGGTGTGTCCCGTCAACTCGCAGAACGAGGAGAAGCTTGCTTAGTACGCCGTCTCCCCCTTCCACGGGCGCGGTGGCTCACAGGATGAGGTGAAGCTTGCTTACGAGTAGTAGTAGTACTACTACTGTACGCCTTACGCCCGCTCCCTCGCCCATGCGCGCGGTGGTAGCAGCACGAGGAGAAAATTTTACTACTCCCTCCATTTACTCCTTGTCCCTACTACATACCTTGGTTAGAGAGATTATCATATTGTTTGGAATATATATGTCCTTTAGTACTCCCTCCATTTACTTCTACAAGTCCACTATAAAAAATACATTTTGCATCTATACAAGGCCACAAATAGTAATCGAGACAAAAGTTACTACTCCATCCTTTCTAGTTATGGCTCAATTTCAAAATCTCTCTAACCAAGTTAGATAGTGAGTGGTTGAATTAATTTCGTAGTTTGCACAAGTAATTAGTATGCTCATTTTTCTCAAGAATTTATGTTTACCGAGGCATTAATTATAATGAATGCATGAATGACCACTAAATTTCCATGAACTTCTACATGCATTGGTTAGTTTCCTCTTGACACTGCTTGCATCGGGTGATCTAACGCACCTCGAAATCAAACATGTAATGGTACTACTACTACTAGTAGAATTGAGACTTATCGAACAGTAAAACGAATGTTTTTGAGATGAGCCCGATAAACCCTAGTGGGTACGTACTCCGTAAAAATAGATTTTTCCAAAACTAAGTCACTCCCTTTCATGATTTCTGTAGTATACTCCTCCGTCGATGCTCCCTTTCATGAATTCTGTACTTCCTGTTGCCGACATGTGGGACATATAGCAACCGGGTCGACGTGTCAGGCACCAAATAATAGTGCAGAACAGCAGGGGGACGCAACCCACTCGTACCAGCCCAGTAGTAGTAATGAGCAATGAGACGTCAAATCACAATGCCGCACCTTCCCAGACGGACGAAGCAACCATTATTTCACACTTCGGTTCACCATCATCTCGAACCACGTAGTATTGCTTCTGCCTCAAGAGCGACACGCGCATCGCCTTGGTACATCATGACACGTCGGACCACATGACAGGCCATGCTCCCCCGCCGATCGCTCGGTAAAATCACCTCATTTTTACTATACTTCCTCCGTATCAGTTTACTACATGGCATGCACATCGTTCTAGGTTGAGAATTTAACTGGTTATATATGTGATGAATAGTACTCTAGCCTTTTAAAAATGTATACTTTTGTACAGTAGTAGTATCGATGGATTGCGCCATGGAGCAAAAATCGAAATTAAAAAAAAGGTGGTACATATAGAGAGCGCTCGTCGCCAAATTATGCATATAGTACTATTAAAAAATCTAGTACGTGCTTAATTGGGGTGCTAAATTCTATTAAAGAAATACTAGTAGTATGTACATACTGAAGAGTTAAAGTAACGAGAAGAAACATAACATAGTTCTACTGGGGGCTCAGCACAACACACCCCTCAAATTAAACTAAGCACACCTGAAATTAAACTATGCAACTAATCTGGTAGACACTGCATTAGAACCACCATGAGCAACGATACTGACACCTTACTCACTCGGAGTCCTCGTCCATGTCCTCGACTTCGTCCTTGTCCCTCTTCTTCTTGGCCGATACTTCTTTGCTTGAACCGCACACTTGGCTTTTGCACTTCATCCAACCGTTGTAGATATTGAAGCAAAAAGGTAGCCATCCATTGCAGCGTAGTGGATGTGGTCTATATCTAGTACATTCCGCTGCCATGCATGATGATGAAACGTGTAATGAGGTTTCTCTAGTTTATGGTACGAAGGATGAACCATGGCTCCTGCCAGGGTCAGCATTGAAGGCTGACGAGAGGGCAGCAACCGATTCTTCTGGAGGTCGAAGGGGTTGCCTACAATGAGGCCTATCTGACCCAGGACTTCTTTGTCGTTCGTAAAGTCTACAGTAATGAATTTGACTAGGTTTCTCTCGAGGAAGTTCTTGAAATCTAGGCACTCAACGTCGGCATGGCATATGTGGTAGACCAAGCATAAGTCATGCACACAAACCTGGATCACGGCAGGCTTATTCCTCTCTTCGTCCATTAGATCCTTCTCTCGTCCCAGGACTGTGGTGTACTCAACATCTAGCCCAGTGACCCACACATCATCTGAGTTTTCGAACATGCGTCTGAAGCAAGAAAGGCATCCTTTCACCTCGCGGAAGAGCGGGTGTAGATGACGTCGAACTCATCGCCGGTGATGGTTCTAGCCTTGTACTCACCGCCAATCATGGAGATTTGGGATGCCATGGATTTGGGAGGAGGGTTAGGATTAGTGGAACTACCGTAATGTGAAAGGACGGGACGACTAGGAGCGAACTGCCATAGTATTGAAGGACGTGCGGGGACGAGTAGGAGTGAACTGCCAGCGTGCGAACGACAGGGTAGTGGCTTTCCATTCTCCCATGATACGGGCTTCCGAGATCCCTTGGAACTGAGATCGAATGGTTGCATGGCATGATTCTAGACCTATGGGTGAATATCCTATCCTGGAGGGTTATTTTGCAAATTTTCAGCAACTTAGCATGCGACCATTTGATCTTAGATCCAAGGGCTTCCAGCAGCCCATTCATGGTCGCGCCTACCAAGACCGCCGCGTCGCTCGCGCGGTCACGCCCTTGGAGATTTAACACGGTGCATTAGGCTATCTGATGTTGGCATGTCATACATAGTCATCACTTAGTCACTCATACCACAACAAGGTTAGCTATAAGGTTGGCTATAAGTGTATTTTTTTACTTCTCTCTATCTCTTTCTTTGTACTCCCTCTGTCCCATAATATAAGAGCATTTTTACACTAGTGTAGTGCCAAAAATGTTCTTATATTAGGGAGTACTAGTATTTATTGCATTTGCTAAGGAGTGACCTCTTCAAATGAAATGGTGTGCTTATTAGTTTTTTGTTGCTAAGTTTGCTTCATTTAATTAGCTATAGAGTCATAATTGTCTTTTCAACTAGGTACACGCGCTTAGCACCGTTTCTTCCTTGGGTCACCAAACTAGTCTCTCTCTTCTTGATTAACTTGCCACATCAGACTTTATGCCTATGTGGCAAGCTTAGCACCTGTAGGAGCAAGGAAATACAATAGTGCGCTTTACATGGCATTTTTGCATATGTGGAGGAAAGAGAGGCAAGGAAAAAGTGGAGAAGTGGGCTCTCATGCAAGAGCAAGCCTCTACTACATGGTGGAGCATTGGGAGAGGCACCTGTATGGAGGTGGTCAGGAATAAGGAGACTCACGCCGGTCATAGCACCGCAGTTAAAATGATAATGGCAAGTCAAATCATGGGGCCCAACCTGTCCAGCAGTAACTCGCTGTCAAATCACACAACCCTACGTTTGTAGCAGCCTACTCCCTCGTCTTCTCGCTCTCTGTCAAACAGTCTAGGTGGAATTGCCCCGCCTACCACACAGGAAAAGCCCTGCCCTCGACTTTTAAATACAACTACACCCGCTTAAGAATCCAATGGTATACTTTTTGTGACATAGTAACTCATATTTAGTTAGTCAAATGGATGACCTAGAACTACGTGCATGCCCTATAAACCGAGACGCCTCAAAATAAAAAACTGAGACAAAGAGGGTAGTTCTGCATGTATCTTTTTAGATCAATATAGTCGGGATTCACCAAGGAGCAAAACCAAGTGGTAGGCTGCTCCTATCGTGTTGGCGTAGCAACTCAAGCAGGGTCCGTCCGCACACGAAATACCGACACACTTAACAGGACCCCTTTGGCCGACATGTGGCTTATCCACCATCTTGTTCCATGTGCAATGCACCAATTACAGTTCGGAGCTGCGGTTGAAATTGGAGGCACCCCGGTCGTAGCGCCGCAGTAGTAGAAAATGAGCGATGAGGGGTCAAATCACAAAGCCCCACCTTTCCCGCATTAAGATGGACTGACGAAGCAACCATCATTTCACTCTAGGGCGCAAGAGCATAAAGAAAAGAGAAAACAATGATGTGTGCGGCAGCTACCTATGGCACCCTAGGGTAGGGGTCTCCACTACAGATCCTATTTTTTTAAAGCGCCTCCACTACAAATCGGCTTCTCCCTCGTCCTCTTGAAGAAAACCGATGATGAGTGCGGCAGTAGGGTTTGTAGGAGTACTACGGCGTGCAGGGCCACGTCGTAGTAAACGGGTTTGAGTCGACGCCTTAAATATGTGTGGGTCGCTTGGTTTTACGAGAACGAGGCAACATTTTGGGTTCAGGGACCAGTGGAGATATAGTACGTACAAAAAATTGCCGATGTAGGTTCGACCGAAAGGCAATGATGCATGGGCCCTACATTTTGATATACCCTGGGCCACGTGAAATTTGCTACTCTAGTCAAAACTAGTAAGGTACACATGCATAGAACGCATGAGATTTCGAAATCAAATTATGAATAAATACACACTATAGCATGTAAAGCTTTGAGTCATATATGCACGATGTAGATGTTCGTTTAGTTCTTATAGTTCATCTCATTCAAAATCAATTAGTTTTATAAAAATGTTAAGATTCAAGGGGTTGTGCATTGTAAAGCATAAAGTAAAAAACAAATAATGGCAATTCATTTAGAAAAAAAAAATCAATTATGATACAGAAGATTCTAGAACAAAGGAGAAGTCCTTGTGTTTTGAGGTTTATGCATTATGCTTAAGTTCAACCATGGAGTCTTCTAAATTATACATGTGGCAGATCTGGTGGAATGTTGATGATATCCAATGGCCAGTAGTGCTCGGATTTGCCATCTTTGCACTATCGTATTAGCTTCATCCAGCGACCATCTTTCAAAGTTATTGGCACACTATATAGTTCTTGTGTCATAGTTGCATGTTTTGGAAAAAAGCTACTAGTGGGTTGTACTATCTATTTAGGAATAGAAGATATATCCATGGAAGTTGTAGGGAAAGAGATGACATGGAGCATCTCAATTCCTATGAGTAGGGATTGGAAAAGAGATGTCATTTGGTTCACATCATAGGAACTTTTCTATTGAATCTAGAGATGACATGTATCTCAATTCCTATGAGGAGGGATTAGAAAAGAGATGTAATTTGGTTCATATCATAGGAACTTTTCTATTGAATATACGCTAATGTTTATTTTCCTTTGAAATTAAGGGAGTATAGGAATCCGTTCATATGAACCAAGTGGCTCTAAAGCTATAGATATGACATCCTGTTTATTTCCTTCCAAATGTGGAGTATATGAATCTATTCCTATGAAGCAATTGGCTCTAAAGGAAAAAATCCTTTAAAAATCATATCATATAGAGTTCCTATAATATTCCTCGACACCAAAGGATGGTTGAAATTGCTGCGGGTGATACGATGGTCTTTCTTTGTAGACTCCTCCCCCATCTTTATAGTTACCTATCAAAGATGAATGAAATGATATATATAGGGTATTCTACATGTGCAATTTGGTACACGAAAACTCGGTAAAAGTTTGTGAGGTTCGAATTTTCAATAAAGCTATATGCACTGCATTTCGGAACAGAGCGAGCATAAGGCAGTTGCTATCACTCACGTGGATGATTTGTGTGTAGGAGGAGTGGCTGTTCTGTTAAATGACATGGCAAAACTGACACTGTCTGATGCCGATCTAACGGTTCTTACGGCGTTTGTCAGGAAAAGGCTTGTGGCGAACATTTGTCAGATAATGATTTACAGGCACATGCATTGCATTGATACGTGCCCCCCTCACTCTCACGCACACGCACCCTCACGAGTCACGACTCTCCCGAGTCCTCTCGCAGACTCGCACGTCGCACCCACCGTCTATCTACAGGTAGACATCACGCACATATGTGCTCTTCACACCCTACCCTCAGAACTTCTAAAAAACAAAAGACGTCGTGCACATTTTATTTTAGCTCACACGTCACACACTTATACTATTACTCTTGTGGCGAACGTTCTTTGAGCATAGTATATTGTACTCTCACGAAGAGAAGCGGTGCACGCATGCACTAGTTCTCTCACACCCACTCGCAGGTACACGTAGGGGCGTATTTTTTTGAAGCTGGTACAACAAAATCACTCCACTATATATATATATATAAGCAGGATCCTTAGCGCTTGCTTTACTAGGGTTCCTCTCGTTCACTCTCATGCTCTCCAGATCTAAGCAAGACATAGGTGTCCACACTCTCTCTTAGCTCACGGCTGGTCACAAATCCGGCCGGACAACCTCGGCCGAGGCAGGGGTGTAGGTGCATCGTTCACGCTATCGTCAGCGGCGAGGGAGGAGACCAATGGCTGCCTGCGCGTCCCGATCGGCGGCCGTGCCGTTCTCTCCAAGAGAGCGCCGGCTCGGGAGGGCCTCCGACCCCTTCTTCCTCCATGCGGTATTGTGCGCAAGATGCGGCCTGCCGACGCCGTCTTTGCCACATGCCGACGACCCTCAGGTATATATTCCTTCGAAACTGAACACCTGCCTTGCTCTACTGCCCCAGCTCCCTTCGTGTGGATCTTTTTCTACTTCTTTCCGCTGTTCCAAAGCCACCTAGACTTTTACTATTATTAGAGGTAAAGCTAGTTCATACAGTCAACTCTAAGAGTTGGTTCAAACAGGGAAGAAAGTGGGAAAGCTGTAGCATGAATCTAGGACTTGGTTCTAAGAGGAAACAGGGAAAGTAGTAGATACTGGCAACCCAACCGGTCTCTTGGTTGAAAAGACGAAGAAAGCATGGTGGATGGCGAAGGGTGGGGGGAAGTGGACCTATCTCTTGGTTCAGAAAGGAAAGAAAGTGACGGGTGTTGGGGGACAACGCAAATGAGAATGAGCAGGTCTAGATTTCCTGTGCTCGCATAGGAAAATGTCGTCGAGGAGATAAAAAATGGGACAAATGCAGACATGCTGCCTGAGTGTTTGCCGCTCTCGGCAGCCACATCTGCCTCACCACTTTTATGCCCCTACTGTCCCTACTCCCATATCACTACCGTTAATGTAAAATCACATGAAGCATAAAGGAATGACACCTAATGTCACTATAAGTAATGGTCTAGTGCCATCGATAAATTGAAGCAATGCCACCAGCATTTTATGAAGTGCTTCCGTCTTGCTTTATTTCCCATGAATTGTGTTTTTGCAGTTACACTTAAATCTCACACCGATAACATTGCTTCATCCCAGTGGAAATTCACAAATTTGATTGTACATTTACTGACCATGTGCTGCTCTCATGACAGTTATACTAATGCTATTGTTCTGCATGTTAATCTAGTGGCATTGTTGATGTGATGTGATGCTACTTACTTAAGGACTATTCATACTATCAATATAGTGCCAATTATAACACAATAGATGCTGCTATTAATCATACGCCACTGCAAATATCTGTCACTGTTTAAATAATCATATTTCATATTTGCGCAAACAGGGATGTCTGTCTCCATATCATTTCGGGATGTGTGTCTCCATATCGTTTCTATCCGCGCAATCAAAAGCACACACCTCAGTTTTAGTACAACTGCGCAAAATGAGATGGCTATCACTCGTTGCCGTTGTCTAACCTCCAGTCTTCAAGGTATTCCTACATTGGTAGTAACTAAGGTAGAATGACAAACACAATCTAAAAGAAGTTGATTCGTACGTTTTACATCCAGATTGTAGTGCAGGGACAAGCGAAAATAACTGCATCCTAGTCCGAAATGCACTTTCTACTAGTTCATCCATGGACCGAGGACTAGCTGGCACGGCTGCACAACGGTTTTTTGGACAGGTGCACCAACAAGAGGCATTGTGGTCTGCTTATTTCTACAAATAGCGGTGCTTAAATTTAGTGGAATGCACAAGAATTTCACCTGGTCAGTACACTGCATGGTTCAGTTCAGCATTCCAGCTGAGAGCACAATTATAATTGGTTATTCTGGAATGAGAGAACCTAACCCTGGATGGTGGCAACAAGAAAAAACCAAAGTGAACTCCACGAAATTTAAGCCTGCCGGGAGGCCCTTTGCTCAGAGAAGCCTTGCTTGTTTTTTCCTGATTTGTAAACCTTCTCACAACTTTGTCTTTTGCTGTGAACTAGTATATGTTTGATATGTTCTATGAATCATTGAGATGTATAAAATTTCTTAACTTATGCTTTTCATGTTCTTTATGAAGACGAGTTTAATGTGAGTGTTCCACATGAGCACTGGACCAGCGTGTGAACGTTTGGAATTTAGATTGTGGCCTCAGTTAATTGCATGAACCATTGTAACAAGATACATAATTGCTTATACGTCAGACAACACATTGTTGATTGTTAGCTGGTCGATAGCCTAGTGTTGAAGCGAGTTGAGCCAATGTGCCGTGTTTTGCACAACTTCTTACAAGTGGGGTAGCACCAACAGTGTTTACAAGTACTTATGTATACGTCACACACTGCTCGTACGATAAACCGTGACAACTTATGTCTTACCATGCCATATTCATGAAAAAACTAGCAAGGACGCATCTGTTTCGGCAACAATTACAATGGTTCTCACGGGCACACAAAAGTAGAAGCAGTTCCCATAGACGGATTCAAACAGAGTACTAGCCCCAGAGGGGTCGATAACAGGCAAGGTTTGGATAATTAGACACAATCCAAACTACTATTAAACACTAGCTAGGGCAACTATTTCATGCCTCGATCTAATTTGGGCTGGACACAAGACGGACCTTGCCACGAACATCATCGAGGACGTCCCGCAGCAGCTCAATCTTGTGAACCTTCATGAAGACAACCTTCTGGCTTTGCCACTGATAAACTTGTTTGTGGAGGCATGCCACGTCATCTTCCTGCGTACGCTTGACAAGAACAGTATGCCTCACAAACGAAGGAGTAGCTTTGAACTTCTTGTGCTTCAGTACACCCTAGACAACACGCCTGACAACAGTGAGGCTGGAATACAACTCTTCATTGGTATAACCGCAAATGGCTTCCAGGATCCAACAACCTAAGAACTTTGTTTTCCCAGTGCATATATTTAGGTCATCCGCCTCATAGCGAGTGACATGTACAACCACACAATCTTTGTCTGCATAAGGGCTCTAATTGAAACAAAAACAAATTCTGAATTACTTTTCAGTATAAGAAACACAAGTTATTTAAAACACTATGTACATCATGTCATCGAAGCTAATAAAATTTTGCATATATTAATCACCACATACTTAGATGAAGAACCACAATTAAGATCGG
>NC_057804.1:153388717-153415326 GCF_018294505.1 Triticum aestivum
GGGGTTGTGTAACCTCAAACGAGGCGTTGACCATCTCAGTAGTGGCCGTGAGCGTATCTTGGGTTGGCTCGGTGGCTGCCTCCATCTTCTTGGAGCTCTCTGTCTCGTGGGGATCAGCCTCCCGCGTCTTCTCCAATATAGAAAGATCTTTGCCTGGTTCTCCTTGGTCCATCATGAAACTGACGAATACTGCTTTGCAGAAGTTCTTTTTTTTCTCTGAACGAAAATATACCAACATCACGGATCCGCTTACCTTCCCTTCGTTGGGAGAGAAGAACAGTGGCAGATGCGAGTGTTGCCTTTCTTGAAGACGGCGAGGGAGAAGGGGATTCAGCAAAGAGTGAAATGATGGTTGCTTCATCCATCAAACTTAGACTGCGGGGAGGTGGGGTTTTGTGTTACGACGGCTCGTTGCTGCCGCGCTACGACCGGGGTGACTATCGGCCTGCATATTGCCTTCTAATTTGGTGGATGGCATTTGGGCCCGCGCGCTGCATGGCCCGCATGTCGGTGAACAAAAGTATAATGGCATTCAGTAGAGGGGGACTTTTCAATGACCTAGTAGGAGCCAGATGCGGTAGAGTGTCTCCACTGTACTAGTATAAATTGTTTTTCTGGCTAGCTGTAGAGTGTCTCCACTATACTATTGTAGTAATTGTTTTTCTGGGCCCAAGACAAAACACCCCATCCACACTAGTAAATAGTAAAATCAATTCAAAATCCCATATATTTACTAAATGAGAGGCGCTACCCACACCCAGCACACCGCCCCCCCCCCCAAAAAAAACACCTGGGTGCTCTTCCTCCTCGCTCCCACCCACCTCACGTAAGCTCGCTCCACTTGTACCCCAAAATTCCTCACCTCACTCCTATAGAAAACCCCAGCTCCCCTTCTTCCTTACTCTTACAGAAAACCCCCAACTCCCCTTCTTCTTCACTCGCACTACAACTAGGCTCGTCATTCGTTACTCTGCTCAAATTTGTGAGCACGACGCGACACCCTCGAGGAAAATGGAGTCGGCTGACCCCAGCGCCAAGAACATGAGGCTCCCGCCAGCGGTGACGATTGTTGTAGATCCCACACCCGACAGCGCGGGGAGAAGCGGCGACCCCGCCCCCACCGGATCCCAGGAACCCGTAGAATCTTGGGTGGACCGCATCAGCGATCTCTCGGACGCCCTCCTTGGGGAGATCATCTCGCTACTCCCCACCAAGGATTTCTGCCGCACCCAAGTCCTCTCAATTCGGTGGCACCCTCTATGGCGCGCCATGCCCCTTAATCTTGACTGTTGTCAGCTATCTCTCTTCAATGATTTTGAAATCCCCAGAGCCATCATCTCCTCCCACCAGGGCTCCGTTCAAAGTCTCTGCATCCCGTCATGTTACCTGAGCAAGCATACCATGCCCTACATGGTAGACGCCTGGCTGAAATCCCCTGAATTCACAGAACTACAGCTGCTTGAGTTCTACTATTCCCCTGGAAATCACATACCACATACCGAACGCCATGAACTTGTGCCCTCAGCACCGATGTCCATCTCGCGGTTTTCCTCCTCTCTCCACACCGCCACCTTTGCGCTGTGCTACCTACCAAACAATCTTGTACTAAACCTTCGACTCCCATTTCTCAAGAAACTTTCACTTGTGTGGGTTCGTATATCGGAGGCCTCATTGCACAGCATCATCCACTCCAGTTGCCCTGCCCTGGAGTGCTTGGTGCTTGTTTTCACAGTTAGAATCGGGTGTCTCCAAATAAAGTCGCCTAACCTTGTAAGAATTGGAATTTCTTTTGACGGAAGGCAGCTCATCATCCAAGATGCCCCTTCACTTCAAAGGTTGATCCTTGATTCTAGTTATTCGCCGTTGCAAATAACCGTCCTCTCTGCGCCTAAACTAGAGACCTTGGGTGTAATACATGATCTCTGTGCTCATTTCAATATGGTGTTTGGCTCCACAGTTCTTCAGGTACTTTATATTATCATCTACAGTTGTAACCATAAGCTGCATTTTAAATTTCTGCGCATAAGTTATATATATCATCTTGGAGTACACATTTTGTACTAATATTATGTTCGATGCTCAATAAAGAGTTTCTCCATGGATGGCCTATCAATGGTGTTGGATTCTGTCAAGATCTTATATATCCAAATGAGTAGTTTTGATCTGAACAAGATTATAGGCTTGCTGCAATGCTTTCCATGTCTGGAGAAGTTGTATATAAAGGTGATAATTTCATGCACATTGGAAGCCCGCATATAGTGTACTACAATTAACCGTTCAGCTGTTGCTCTTTTGACACTCTTTTTTTAGACCTTAACTGTTTTCGATCTTCATGTCTATTTAGGCAACATGACAGGGTAAGAAAGTTATAACCAATCGGTGGATTCATAAGCATCGGGATTTTCTCACTTGTCATGACATTCGATTGAAGACAATAACGCTAGTACGACATGAGCCAACCGTGCAAACACTAGATTTGTCACATTCTTCCTGGTGAATGTGAGGTTACTATTGTCCATCAGGCTTAAGTTTATCAGCAACATGGTTATGACGGATGGGTATGTCGAAGAGCAAAAAAAGGAGTTTCAGGTGGGCAAAAGAGCTTCTGAACGTGTCAGGCTTCTATTTACAACATATTGTGGTCATAATCCAGTAAATTTTACGACCTAGGATGTTCATTCTATGGACCTGACCGATCCATTTGACTGTGACTGCCAAAAACAGTGCTGGAGTTAGATGTTTTTGCCCTTTTCAACTTAGGTTGTTTTGTAAACCTGATGAACAATTAACCCTCGTGCTTTTGTACAGTTTGTAAGCTGGAGTTAGATGTTCCTGCCCTTTTCAACTCAGCTGTGACTGTCATATTTTCTTTGAAACAAGGCAAATGGCTTGCCATTCGTTTAATTTAGAGTGAAATATTGTAAGAAACCCCAACCAAGAGAAATAACATCACTCTCGCCGGCTACTTGAGCTCACTGTGCATTACATAAGCCAAGTGATTAGCCCCCACCAGCACCCACAAACTTATTTCAAACTAGCACATCAAATGGGCTGTAAATTTTCATAGGAAAGGCTGCATGACCGTGACAGATTTGGATTCTAACATTTGGGACCCGCGAGGAAATAGCCTATCCAAGGTGGTGTCGACTTACTAGCCAGTCAGCAAACGATTCTCCCTACCAGCCATTGGATTGACATCCAACATCTGTCGTGTATCTTCTATCTCTTGTCTTCTTCTTCCTCCAGCCGCCCAAACCAAACCACCCCGTCGGCTCCGCCTGCTCCCACCTCCCATGGCTGGCTGCGCCTCCGCCGCCCTACCGTATGTACCCTCCAACGTTGGCCAGTCCCTCCCTCTATTCCCCCACACGTCCTGTTATTCTCCGGCGACGTCAGCCCCAACACACACCGGCGCCCGATTCAGTCAACCCTCGTACTCCCCTCCGCCTGCGACTAGACCGGCGCATCTTCCACATCTCCTGTTCATTCCATCTGAGGCCTCACCGTCGTCCTCCACCTTACGGCCTTGGTTCGCTCGCCGTGCGCGGTGCGCCGCCCTCTTATGTTGTCAACGTCGTCAACAACCGAGAGGAACAAGGAGACGACTATACGTGGAGAGGATGACAGTAGGGACCCACCAGCGTCATGGTAGTACGCAAGCAAGTTCCTCTATATTACAAGCCCAAAAATATGGTTCCTCCTAATGGTTGGACATCTGTGTAACACCCTGGATGTAACTTTCCAGATTTGTAACTCCAACTCTTGCCATTTTCGGCTATGTGTTATGATATTACCTCCGTGGTTGGGTTTTTGTCTCTCGTTTTACATTTTGTTCATGTTATGCATTTCATCTCAGGTCATCATGTGCATCCTCATGGTGTAGCTCATTGCATTGTGGCATGTTCTATGTGGATCCAAGCTTCATCATCCCCCTTCACTCATCACCACCTCTCCTTCCCTTTCTTTCTTCTTTTGGCAAGTGCAATTTTTACCTTCTCCTTTAATGTTCATCTTCTACCTATAAATCTTGCTACATGTCAAAAACCTCTCTTCCAAATCTCATGCATTTTGGAGTTGATTTGGTTAGGTTCAAAAATACCTCAAGTTTGAATTATATTCAAACTTGTTTTATTTTTCTACCTGTAAAAATGCCCAAACCAATTTATTCAAATAGTTCATAATTCCAGGACCCCAGACATATTTTTATATATCCCCAACACCTCTCTTAGCTCCCTGTGCTTTTCATTTTTTTCTGTTTGAAGAACAGAAAAGAAATCAGCAGTGGGGAGCCCAGCAACATCATAACCTGGCTCTGATACCAACTTGTAACGCCCACGATGCGGCTATATCTCTTTATCCCATTCTTGTTCATTACATGGGATTGTGTGAAGATGACCCTTCTTGCGACAAAACCTACCATGCGGTTATGCCTCGAAGTCATGCCTCGACACATGAGAGATATAGCCGCATCGTACAATCTGGGGCTCACGCCATTGTCAATGTAGTCAATACACGAGAGAATTACACTACGAGCGGCTGACACCAGGGACCCAGGAGGTCACATAGTTTTTTTTGTGGAACAAGCAGTTGTTATTTATACTAGTTTTAGCGACGGATCAGGATAACAATGGGGCTGTGAGGGGGCTGTGGCCCATCTAGCCAGGGTTTTATTTATGTTTACCACATCATGAGCCCAGTTGTGTTTTTTTCTTGCTGAAAATGGCTAGCCCAGTTCTATTTGTTTTAAAGAAATACCCAAACAAGGCCTACTTGCTTTTATCGGCCCTGCTGGGCTGCAAATCTTTCAAGACGAGGAGAGTTTCATTCGGTTTGCCCAAAAATGGGTTGTACATTTTTAAAACACATCAAACCGGGAATTAGTTTCAATTTTTTTTCATTACAAAATTTTAAATGCCATTGGTTTTTATGCATGGACAATTATTTCGATTTTATATTTATATGAATTATTTTTCAAAATAGTTTGAATGTGAATCAATATTTCTGGATTAAAAATAGTTGACCACATCGAAATATGCAAAATTTCGTACACTTTTTAACCGTGGCCACAATATGGGGTGTAATGCTAACAAAAAGAAGATGGGCTCCAAAATAATTCTTAAGAATTAGCAAATGGGCTATACATTATTAGAAATAATGGCAGATGGGCTGTATGCTGTTTTCCACAGATTTGAGGCTGACTTGTGCGCCTACTACAGGTTGACACCTATGCTTTCATAAAAACAAGGTTGACGCACTCGCAACGCCCTGTCAACTTAGTCAACACACGAGAGCAGTGACTGTTGGATGTCCATCCAACGGCTGTCGTGCTTCTTCAATCTCTGCTCTTCATGCTCCAGCCGCTCAAACAAGAGCCGGCGGGACTGCCTTCTCCCTCCTCCCGCGGCCAGCTATGCTGCCGCGTGATATGTCTCCAACGTATGAACTTTTCCAAACACTATTGCCCTTGTTTTGGACTCTAACTTGCATGATTTGAATGAAACTAACCCAGACTGACGCTGTTTTCAGCAAAACTGCCATGATGTTATTTTATGTGTAGAAAAGAAAAGTTCTTGGAATGTCCTGAAAATCTACGGAGGCACTTTTTGGAATTAATAAGAATTTCCGGGCGAAAGAAATACAGCAGGGGGCCCACGGCCTTTCCACGAGACAGGGGCGCCCCCCTTATAGGGCGCGCCCCCTATCTTGTGGCCACCCTGGACCTCCACCGAGCTCAACTCCAACTCAATATATTCACGTTCGGGGAGAAAAAAATCAGGGAGAAAGTTTCATTGCGTTTTACGACACGGAGCCACCGCCAAGCCCTAATCTCCCTTAGGAGGGCTGATCTAGAGTCCATTCGGGGCTCCGGAGAGGGGGATTCGTCGTCGTTGTCATCATCAACCATCCTCCATCACCAATTTCATGACGCTCACCGCCGTGCGTGAGTAATTCCATCGTAGGCTTGCTGGACGGTGTTGGGTTGGATGAGATTTACCATGTAATCAAGTTAGTTTTGTTAGGGTTTGATCCCTAGTGTCCACTATGTTCTGAAATTGATGTTGCTATGACTTTACTATGCTTAATGCTCGTCACTAGGGCCCGAGTGCCATGATTTCAGATCTGAACCTATTATGTTTTCATGAATATATGTGTGTTCTTGATCCTATCTTGCAATTTTATAGTCACCTATTATGTGTTATGATCCGACAACCCCGAAGTGACAATAATCGGGATACTTCTCCATGATGACCATAGTTTGAGGAGTTCATGTATTCACTATGTGTTAATGCTTTGTTCCGGTTCTCTATGAAAAGGAGGCCTTAATATCCCTTAGTTTCCGCTAGGACCCCGCTGCCACGGGAGGGTAGGATAAAAGATGTCATGCAAGTTCTTTTCCATAAGCACGTATGACTATTTACGGAATACATGCCTACATTACATTGATGAACTGGAGCTAATTCTTTGTCACCCTATGTTACAGCTATTACATGAGGAATCGCATCCGGCATAATTATCCATCACTGATCCATTGCCTACGAGTGTTTCACATATTGTTCTTCACTTATTTACTTTTCTGTTGCTACTGTTACAATTACTAGAAAACCCAAAAACATTACTTTTTCTACCGTTACATTTATTATCATACTACTTTGCTACTAAATACTTTGCTGCAGATACTAAGTTATCTAGGTGTGGTTGAATTGACAACTCAACTGCTAATACTCAAGAATATTCTTTGGCTCCCCTTGTGTCGAATCAATAAATTTAGGTTGAATACTTTACCCTCGAAAGCTGTTGCGATCCCCTACACTTATGGGTTATCAAGACTAATTTCTAGCGCCGTTGCCGGGGAGCATAGCTCTATTCTCTGAGTCACTTGGGATTTATATCTGTTGATCACTATGAAGAACTTGAAAGACGTCAGAACTACAATTTTGCCCTCAACTACGAGGGGAGGTAAGGAACTGCCATCTAGCTCTGCACTAGATTCTCCTTCCGTTATTAGTAAGCTTGCGACACCTAAACCTGCTACTGCTATGAATTCTGATATGTCGCATGTTATTGATGATGCCACTTCTGCTATGCATGATGAAACTACTTCTGTGCGTGATACTACTTTGCCATTAGGTGAATTTCTTGATGAACAACTTGCTAGAGTTAGAGGGAATGAAAATATTGAAGATGCTATTATTGATGATAGTGATGATGAAAATTCTCCTAATGATTATGAATTGCCTGTTGTTCTTGAGGGTTATGTTATGAATGAAAAAGCTGCTAGAATTATCTTTGCTTGCAATGATAGATATGATCTTAATATATTATTAGCTAAATGGAAGCAGCAGTCTCTTAATGCTAGAATGAAACCTGACCCTGCTTTTGCTACTTCACCTATCTGTGTTACTGATAAGGATTATGAATTCTCTGTTGATCCTGAGATTATTAGTTTAGTTGAATATGATCCTTTTTATGGCCTTGAATCTGAAACTATTGTGGCACATCTTACCAAGTTGAATGATATAGCTACCCTGTTTACTCATGATGAGAAGTCTCGCTATTTTTATATCCTTAAGATATTTCCGTTCTCATTAAAGGGTGATGCTAAGACTTGGTATAATTCTCTTGCTCCTAGTTGTGTGCGTAGTCCCCAGGATATGATTTATTACTTCTCTGCTAAATATTTCCCTGCTCATAAGAAACAAGCTGCCTTATGGGAAATATATAATTTTGTGCAAATCAAAGAAGAGAGTCTCCCACAAGCTTGGGGGAGGCTTCTCCAGTTACTTAATGCTTTGCCTGATCATCCTCTCAAGAAAAACGAAATACTTGATATCTTTTATAATGGACTAACTGATGATTCCAAGGACTACTTGGATAGTTGTGCTGGTTGTGTTTTCAGGGAAAGACCAGTCGAGCAAGCTGAATTACTATTGAATAATATGTTGACTAATGAGAATAATTGGACTCTTCTTGAGGCAATTCCTGAGGCAATTCCTGAACCAATTGATCCAACTCCTGAGCCTATTCCTAAACCCACTCCGAAGAAGAGAGGTGTTTTATTTCTCAGTCTTGAAGATACGCAGGAGGCAAAGAAATCAATGAAAGAAAAAGGTATTAAAGCTGAAGATGTTAAGAATTTACCACCTATTGAAGAAATACATGGTCTTAATATACCGCCTATTGAAGAACCACATTGTCTTGATAACCCGACATAGGTAGTAAAGGTAAATTCTCTCTATAGATATGATAAAGTTGAAATCCCCTCTATTAAATTTCATAGCCCATGCTTAGATGAATTTGATGACTTTATGGCTAGACAAGAAATTTTTAATGCTTATGTTGGTAGAGAGTTAAAGAATAATGCTTTCGAGATAGGACGCATGAGAGATAATATGGCTAGAGCTAAAAGTGAACTTAAACTCATTAGCAAATATGCTTCTATGGTTGCTACTCAAGCTAAGCAAGTACTTAAAGCTCAAAATGATTTGCTTGATGAATTAAATAATAAAAATGACTTTGTTGTTAGAGTGGCTACTAGAACTGGTAGAATGACTCAGGAACCTTTGTATCCTAAAGACCGCCATAAGAGAATCGAGCAAGATTCTCAGAGAAATAATTTAGAGGCACCTAGTTCTTCCAAAAAGAAGAAAAGGAAAAACGATAGGACTTTGCATGCTTCTAGTGAACCTGCTGTAGACACACCTGAGAATCCCAATGATATTTCTATTTCTGATGCTGAAACTCAATCAGGTGATGAACATGAACCTAGTGATAATGTTAATTATAATGTTCATGTCGATGCTCAACCTAGCAAAAACAATGAAGTAGAGATTGAACCTGCGGTTGATCTTGATAACCCACAATCAAAGAATCAACGTCATGATAAGAGAGATTTTGTTGCTAGGAAGCAAGGTAGAGAAAGAGAACCATGGGTTCAGAAACCCATGCCCTTTCCTCCTAAACCATCCAAGTCAAAGGATGATGAGGATTTTGAGCGCTTTGCTGAAATGATTAGACCTATTTTCTTACGTATGTGCTTAACTGATATGCTCAAAGTAAACCCTTATGCTAAGTATATGAAGGATATCATTACAAATAAAAGAAAGATACCGGAAGCTGAAATTTCCACCATGCTTGCTAATTACACTTTTCAGGGTGGAATACCAAAGAAACTTGGAGATCCGGGTGTACCAACTATACCATGCTCCATTAAAAGAAATTATGTTAGAACTGCTTTATGTGATCTTGGAGCCGGTGTTAGTGTTATGCCTCTCTCATTATATCGTAGATTTGATTTCAATAAGTTGACACCTACTGAAATATGTTTGCAAATGGCTGATAAATCAACTGCTATACCTGTCGGTATTTGTGAGGATGTACCTGTTCTGGTTGCAAATGTCACTATCTTAACGGACTTTGTTATTCTTGATATTCCTGAGGACGATAGTATGTCTATTATCCTTGGTAGACGTTTTCTTAATACTGCAGGGGCTATTATTGATTGCAACAAAGGCAATATCACTTTTCATGTTAATGGTACCGAGCATACGGTACACTTTCCGAGGAAACAATCTCAAGTTCATAGCATCAATTCTATTGGAAAAGTTCAAACTATTATTATTGGAGGTTTTGAATTTCCTCTCCCTACTGTCAAGAAAAAGTATGATATTCTTGTTGTTGGGGATTTTCATATCCCCATTGAGGTAACTTAGTGTTATTCGAAATTTCTCCGGTTCCGTGTTATTCGGAATGAGTTTGTTAACAAGACTTGATCAACCTTGTTAGTGGATTCATTTGATGATCATGAGATGGATGAAACTAGAAGGCACAACCTTCTGTACCCTCTTTTTACTTTCTGTTATTTAGAATAAATAAAGCAAAAATAGTATTGTCCGTCTATTTTCTGAATTATCCGTGCATTAAAAAATATCCCGAAAATAAAAGTGCTCCAAATGCCCTGCAAATTTAGTATGATTTTTATGGAATATTTTAGGATTTTAGGCATTGAAAACACTCCAGGAGGGGCAAGCACTAGGCCACGAGAGTGGAGGGCGCCCCCCCTATAGGGCACGCCCTCCTGTCTCGTGGGCCCCTAGTGGCCCCCTCCACTTATGAAAGCACCCACAGACTTCATCTTCTACCCAAAAAAATCCCCATCCAGCTCAAGCACGAGTTCTAACTCGTTTTGCTGCGATTTACGATCTCCTTGCTCAAAGCTCCATTCACAAAACTGCCTTGGGAGATTGTTGCTTGGTATGTGACTCCTCCATTGGTCCAATTAGTTTTTGCAGCATAGGTGACCATGTTCTTGAGCTTGCATGTTAAATTTATGAGGTCCCAAGCAATTTTAATGCATGATATAGGCTCTAGGCACTTGTAGGAGTAGTTGCTACCAATCTTGTTTAGTTTTATTCACTTTTATTTTGAAGTTACTAAAATTTCGGAAAATTTCAGAAAATGTTAAGGAAGTTTTTGAGGGGCTCTTCTAGCCAAAGCTCTCAGGAAAAACAAGCCAAAGAGAAGGAAAAAGCTAAGTATAATCTTCCTCTCCTAGCGGAAGTACGGTCGTGTGAATGGCCATGCAATGATTTCTTGAAACAAGCTGGAATTCATGAAGATTTTTATTATTTGATCGAGACTGCAGGCCTCACCGATTTCATCAACGACCAAATCGATCAGTATCTCTTACTCACCAATACTTTCGTGCAGAACTTTTATTATTATCCTAAGAAGTCACCGCCTGTAGTATCATTTCATTTATATGATGAATACAAAGAAATGTTGATAGGTCTCCAACGTATCTATAATTTTTGATTGCTCCATGCTACTTTATCTACTGTTTTGGACTATATTGGGCTTTATTTTCCACTTTTATATTATTTTTGGGACTAACCTATTAACCGGAGGCCCAGCCCAGAATTGTTGTTTTTTGCCTATTTCAGTGTTTCGAAGAAACGGAATATCAAACGAAGTCCAAACGGAATGAAACCTTCGGGAACGTGATTTTCTCACCGAACGTGATCCAGGAGACTTGGACCCTACTCCAAGACGTAACAGAGGCGATCACGAGGGTGGGGGCGCGCCCCCCTAGGGCGCGCCCCCTGCCTCGTGGCCCCCCTGTTGCTCCACCGACGTACTCCTTCCTCCTATATATACCTACGTATACCCAAACGATTAGAAGGGGAGCCAAAAACCTAATTCCACCGCCAGAACCTTCTGTATCCACGAGATCCCATCTTGGGGCCTATTCTGGAGCTCCGCCGGAGCGGCATCCACTACGGAGGGCTTCTACATCAACACCATAGCCCCTCCGATGAAGTGTGAGTAGTTTACTTCAGACCTTCGGGTCCATAGCTAGTAGCAAGATGGATTCTTCTCTCTTTTTGGATCTCAATACAATGTTCTCCCCCTCTCTCGTGGAGATCTATTTGATGTAATCTTGTTTTTGCGGTGTGTTTGTTGAGACCGATGAATTGTGGGTTTATGATCCAGTTTATCTATGAACAATATTTGAATCTTCTCTGAATTCTTTTATGTATGATTGAGTTATCTTTGCAAGTCTTTTGGAATTATCCTTTTGGTTTGGCCAACTAGATTGGTAGTTCTTGCAATGGGAGAAGTGCTTAGCTTTGGGTTCATTCTTGTGGTGTCCTTTCCCAGTGACGGAAGGGGCAGCAAGGCACGTATTGCATGAATTTGTCCCTCTACATCATGTCATCTAGCTTAAGGCATTACTCGGTTTTTAACTTAATACTCTAGATGCATGCTGGAAAGCGGTCGATGAGTGGACTAATAGTAGTAGATGCAGAATCGTTTCGATCTACTTGTCTCGGACGTGATGCCTATATACATGATCATACCTAGATATACTCATAACTATGCTCAATTCTGTCAATTGCTCAACAGTAATTTGTTCACCCACCGTAGAATATCTATGCTGTTGAGAGAAGCCACTAGTGAAACCTATGGCCCCCGGGTCTATTCTCATCATATCAATCTCCATTACTTTATTACTTGCTTTGTTTTTACTTTGACTTTTACTTTTCACTTTGCATATATCTATCAAAAATACCAAAAATATTATTTATCATCTCTATCAAGGTCTCACTCTCGTAATTGACCGTGAAGGGATTGACAACCCCTAATCGCATTGGTTGCGAGGAGCTATCATTTGGTGTAGGTACGAGGGACTTGTGCGTGGTCTCCTACTAGATTGATACCTTGGTTCTCAAAAACTGAGGGAAATACTTACGCTACTTTGCTGCATCATCCTCTCCTATTCGGGGAAATCCAACGCAGTGCTCACGAGGTAGCAAGAAGAATTTCTGGCGCCGTTGTCGGGGAGGCTCACGCGAGCAAGTCAACCATACCAAGTACCCATCACAATTCCTATCTCTCGCATTACATTATTTGCCACTTGCCTCTCATTTTCCTCTCCCCCACTTCACCCTTGCCGTTTTATTCGCCCTCTCTTTCCCAATCTCCTCCTCTCTTTCCCGTTTGCCTTTTTCCTGTTGCCTTTTCCTAGTCCATTTGTTTGCTCGTGTGTTAGTTTGCTTGCTTGTCGTTATGTCTGAAATTGGGGAAATTATTGCCGACATGGGCGATAATAATATCATGGAAAATTCTAAAGCTCCTGCTAAAGAATCCCGTACCTATCATACAAAAAGATTTCGAATCGGTAGTGGTAATATTATTGGAAATTGAGTTATTCAAGATTTATTTACTTGTGCCGGTGCTTTGCCCTCTCTGGGCAGTTCTATTCTTCATAGAACCAGTAGTCTTGCTGATGCCATTGCCATTCTTATCGTTGAACTTGAAAGGCAATTTATGCATATGCACCCTTCTATACAAAGGATTTTCCTAGAATTTTCTAATATCGAACACTCCTCTATTGAGCGTGCCGCTACTATATTTTTGGCTCATGAATTCATATTTATAATAAAAGAGGCCAAAGAAATCTTTGCGCATTATAGGCTGGATGCCGGCCGTCCTCCCATAGAATCTATCCTCTTTGATCAAGAGGAAATTATACGTTTTCAATCTCTTGACTATGTTGCTTTCAATGAAAACCATAGGAAAAAGGTGCCAACCAACATTTTAATTGATAGAATCTCTGAACTTAATGATGATTTGGCTATTCGAAATAATGAGTTAGGATACTCTCTTGAGTTTAGACTCACTAGGTTTTGTCAAAAGAATGCTTATAATGATGAATTGGTTGTGCATTATGAAGGGCCGAAAGAGGAACCTATACCTCCTAAAATTGATCTTGGGGATTTTTGCCCTATTAAATTTAGCCCTTTTGATTACTTTTTCTGACCTCAAAGAAAACTTTCTGTTGAACGTAGAGAATATGAAATGAATTTCACCGATCTATCTTATTACTACGGCACTACCTAGATCTATCCTTGTTTTTATGCCTAGCTAGGGGCGTTAAACAATAGTGCTTGTTGGGAGGCAACCCAATTTTATTTTATTTTTCGTTTTTGCTTCTGTTTAGGAATAAATAATCCATATAGCCTCTGTTTGGATGTGGTTTTATGTTTTAATTAGTGTTTGTGCCAAGTAGAACCTATAGGATAACCTACGATGATAGTTGATTTGATTCTGCTGAAAAACGAATATAATTTTGTTAAATCACAGGAATGTGATTTTGCGTTGATTCTTTTTGCTGGTGATCAATAAATAAATTTTCCAGGACTTCCTATTTGGGTAGAATCTTTAGAGTTACAGAAGTTTGCGTTAGTTACAGATTACTACAGACTGTTCTGTTTTTGACAGATTCTGTTTTGCGTGTGTTGTTTGCTTATTTTGATGAATCTATGGCTAGTAAAATAGTTTATAATCCATAGAGAAGTTGGAATACAGTAGGTTTAACACAAATATAAATAAATAATGAGTTCATTACAGTACCTTTAAGTAGTCTTTTGTTTTCTTTCTCTAACGGAGCTCACGAGATTTCTATTGAGTTTTGTGTTGTGAAGTTTTCAAGTTTTGGGTGAATTCTTTTGATGGATTATGGAATAAGGAGTGTAAAGAGCCTAATCTTGGGAACCCCCAAGATAATCCAAGGACACCAAAAAGTCAAAGCTTGGGGATGCCCCGGAAGGCATCCCCTCTTTCGTCCACTTCCATCGGTAATTTACTTGGAGCTATATTTTTATTCACCACATGATATGTGTTTAGCTTGGAGCGTCTTGTATTATTTGCGTATTTGCTTGTTAGTTTACCACAATCATCCTTTCTGCACACACCTTTTGAGAGAGCCATACATGAATTGGAATTTGTTAGAATACTCTATGTGCTTCACTTATATCTTCTAAGCTTGATAGTTTTGCTCATAGTGCTTCACTTATATCTTTTGAGCGTGATAATTTTTGCGCTAGTGCTTTACTTAGATCTTTTAGAGAATGGTGGTGGATTTGTTTTAAAGAAACTATTGATCTCTCATTCTTTACTTAGATTATTTTGAGAGTCGTTAATAGCATGGTAATTTGCTTAATGTTAATATACTTGGTAATCAAGATATGTGAACCTTTCTTTTGAGTGAATTGAATACTAAGATAAGTTTGATGCTTGATAATTGTTTTGATACATGGAGGTGATAATATCAAAGTCGTGCTAGTTGAGTAATTGTGAATTTGAGAAATGCTTGTGTTAAAGTTTGCAAGTCCCGTAGCATGCACATATGGTTAAAGTTGTGTAACAAATTTGAAACATGAAGTGTACCTGGCTTGTGCACCCTTATGAGTGGCGGTCGGGGACGAGCGATGGTCTTTTCCTACCAATCTATCCCCCTAGGACCATGCGCGTAGTACTTGATTTTTGATGACTTCTAAATTTTTGCAACAAGTATATGAGTTCTTTTGACTAATGTTGAGTCCATGGATTATACGCACTCTCATCTTTCCGCCTTTGCTAGCCTCTTCGGTACCGTGCATTGCCCTTTATCACCTTGAGAGTTGGTGCAAACTTCGCCGGTGCATCCAAACCCCGTGATACGATACGCTCTATCACACATAAACCTCCTTATATCTTCCTCAAAACAGCCACCATACCTACCTATCATGGCATTTCCATAGCCATTCCGAGATATATTGCCATGCAACTTCCATCATCATCATCATGACATACATTACTATTGTCATATTGCCATTGTATGATCATGTAGTTGACATCG
The DNA here is from genome assembly GCF_018294505.1 of Triticum aestivum. NCBI lineage: Eukaryota > Viridiplantae > Streptophyta > Magnoliopsida > Poales > Poaceae > Triticum > Triticum aestivum. The sequence continues at coordinate 153,403,899 of NC_057804.1, forward strand.
TATTTGTGGCAAAGCCACCATGCATTATTTTTCATACATGTCACTCTTGATTCATTGCACCATCCCGGTACACCCCCAGAGGCATTCATATAGAGTCATATCTCGTTCTAAGTTTCGAGTTGTAATCCTTATGTTGTAATCAATAGAAGTGTGATGATCATCATTATTAGAGCACTACCCAAATAAAAAAAAAGAAAGAGAAAGGCCCAAAAAAAGAGAGAAAATAAATAAAAAGGGCAATGCTACTATCTCTTTTTCCACACTTGTGCTTCAAAGTAGCACCTTGTTCTTCATGTAGTGAGTCTCATATATTGTGCTTCAAAGTAGCACCTTGTTCTTCATGTAGTGAGTCTCATAAGTTGTCTTTTTATACTAGTGGAAATTTTTCATTATAGAACTTGGCTTGTATATTCCTACGATGGGCTTCCTCAAATGCCCTAGGTGTTCGTGAGCAAGCGAGTTGGATGCACACCCACTAGTTTTCTTTTGTTGAGCATTCATAGCTCTAGTGCATCCGTTGCATGGCAATCCCTACTCCTCATGTTGACATCAATTAATGGGCATCTCCATAGCCCGCTGATTATCCTCGTCAATGTGAGACTTTCTCCTTTTTTGTCTTCTCCACACAATCCCCATCATCATATTCTATTCCACCCATAGTGCTATATCCATGGCTCACGCTCATGTATTGCGTGAAGATTGAAAAAGTTTGAGATTATTTAAGTATGAATCAATTGCTTGGCTTCTCATCGGGGGTAAGAGTTAAGAACATCTTTGTGTGACGAAAATGAAGCATAGCCTAACTATATGATATATGATTTTGTAGGGATGAACTTTCTTTTGACATGCTATTTTGAGAAGACATGATTGCTTTGATTAGTATGCTTGAAGTATTATTATTTTGGTGTCAATATGATCTTTTGTCTTGAATCTTTCGGATCTGAATATTCATGCCACAATTAAGAAGATTTACATTGAAATTATGCCAAAGTATCACTCCACATCAAAAATTCTTTTTTATCAATTACCTACTCGAGGATGAGCAGGAATTAAGCTTGGGGATGCCTGATACGTCTCCAACGTATCTATAATTTTTGATTGCTCCATGCTACTTTATCTACTGTTTTGGACTATATTGGGCTTTATTTTCCACTTTTATATTATTTTTGGGACTAACCTATTAACCGGAGGCCCAGCCCAGAATTGTTGTTTTTTGCCTATTTCAGTGTTTCGAAGAAACGGAATATCAAACGGAGTCCAAACGGAATGAAACCTTCGGGAACGTGATTTTCTCACCGAACATGATCCAGGAGACTTGGACCCTACTCCAAGAAGTAACAGAGGCGGTCACAAGGGTGGGGGGGAGCCCCCCTAGGGCGCGCCCCCTTCCTCGTGGCCCCCCTGTTGCTCCACCAACATACTCCTTCCTCCTATATATACCTACGTATCCCCAAACGATCAGAAGGGGAGCCAAAAACCTAATTCCACCGCCGCAACCTTCTGTATCCACGAGATCCCATCTTGGGGCCTGTTCCGGAGCTCCGCCGGAGGGGGCATCCACAATGGAGGGCTTCTACATCAAGACGATAGCCCCTCCGATGAAGTGTGAGTAGTTTACTTCAGACCTTCGGGTCCATAGCTAGTAGCTAGGTGGCTTCTTCTCTCTTTTTGGATCTCAATACAATGTTCTCCCCCTCTCTCATGGAGATCTATTCGATGTAATCTTCTTTTTGCGGTGTGCTTGTTGAGACCGATGAATTGTGGGTTTATGATCCAGTTTATCTATGAACAGTATTTGAATCTTCTCTGAATTCTTTTATGTATGATTGACTTATCTGTGCAAGTCTTTTCTAATTATCCTTTTGGTTTGACCAACTAGATTGGTAGTTCTTGCAATGGGAGAAGTGCTTAGCGTTGGGTTCAATCTTGCGATGTCCTTTCCTAGTGATAGAAGGGGCAGCAAGGCACGTATTGTATTGTTGCCATTGAGGATAACAAGATGGGGTTTTTATCGTATTGCATGAATTTGTCCCTCTACATCATGTCATCTTGCTTAAGGCGTTACTCTGTTTTTAACTTAATACTCTAGATGCATGCTGGATAGCGGTCAATGAGTGGAGTAATAGTAGTAGATGCAGAATCATTTCGATCTACTTGGCTCGGACGTGATGCCTATATACATGATCATACCAAGATATACTCATAACTATGCTTAATTCTGTCAATTGCTCAACAGTAATTTGTTCACCCACCGTAGAATATCTATGCTCTTGAGAGAAGCCACTAGTGAAACCTATGGCCCCCGGGTCTATTCTCATCATATCAATCTCCATTACTTTATTACTTGCTTTGTTTTTACTTTGCCTTTTACTTTTCACTTTGCATCTATCTATCAAAAATACCAAAAATATTATTTATCATCTCTGTCAAGATCTCACTCTCGTAAGTGACCGTGAAGGGATTGACAACCCCTAATCGCGTTGGTTGCGAGGAGCTATCGTTTTGTGTAGGCACGAGGGACTTGTGCATGGTCTCCTACTGGATTGATACCTTGGTTCTAAAAACTAAGGGAAATACTTACGCTACTTTGCTGCATCATCCTCTCCCCTTTGGGGAAATCCAACGCAGTGCTCAAGAGGTAGCAAATGTATTTACGTAATTTTTGTGCGGTGTGTAGGATACCTTATGAGGGAGAATTAGAGGAACCCCATCGTGAAGACGTGGGTGGCTTTGTTAATACTATAGCTGTAGAGGAGCCAAAGAAGGGCTCTGAGGCAAAAGTCTCTAGCATTCACTTTCCTGTTTTACGCTACTTTGCCATATTTGCAAGTAGATGCTTGATTGGTCGTGAAAATAGTGGAAACTTAAGTGTTCCCGATATTATCGTTCTTCAACATGCCTTTCTTGGAGACAATACTTTTAGTATGGGTGCCGTCGTTGCTAAGTGGCTAGCCCTGAATCGTACAAAAGGCCCCATATTTGGAGGTATCTATGCTGCATGTCTTGCTAGACATTTCAGATACCCATTAGGCACCATGAGAAGGAAGAGATAAAATTGCCTCCTCACATTTTAGATTACAAGAGCATGGTAGCACACAAGTTTATTGTTGACAACGAAGAAAAGATGCTCTTGTATAAACTTAGATTCAATAAGAAACAGTTTGAGATTATTATTTTGCCTGCGCCTTTGTTGTTTGATTTGCTTGGAGAAAATTTTCTTGTCACACCGGAAGCTGTGAACAATCATCGAGCCCAAGCTTTTACCCCAGAACCTGAACCTGAGCCGGAACTTGAATTGGAACCTTATCGTGCATCATCTGTCCAGTGGGATCCGGAGATTACCAGCCAGTAATATCCTGATTACACCTCCCATTACACCGGGGAGAGTAGCGGCGGTCCTTGGTACTAGACCAACTTAGGCCAAAAGCCTAAGCTTGGGGGAGTACGTATTTCTCACCGACTTTAATTACATTCATGTTCACACACTAGTCGTCGGTGCTCATACTCTTTCATTGTATTATCCATGCTAGTTTAAATTTCTTTTTCTTGTTTTCTTCTTGTGTGTTTGATAAACCTTAAGAAAAACCAAAAAAATTAGTTAGTTTAATTTCCATGCTTGTAGTAGAAATTAAAATGAAAACCCAAAAAGATTTCTAGTTCTTCTTCTTACTTGTTGGGAGCTTTCCCGTGTAAATAGTTTTCTTTTCTTTTCTTTCCTTTGGGGGTCGAGAAGACCATATGGAAAATGTTTAGTGGCTCTCATATGCATGATTGTTTATTTAACTTAGAGACCATATTACTTGTCTTCTCTCTTGAGTTGAATGCTTGCAGATTCCATCTTAGTCCAATGCACGTGCACTCTTATTATTATACACATCGTTCGGTCGTGCAAGTGAAAGGCAATAATGATGATATATGATGAACTTATTGGGATGAGAAAAGCTGGTATGAATTCGAACTCTCTTGTTTTTGTAAATATGATGAGTTCATCGTTTCTGAGTCAGCTATTATGAAGTAAACATATTTGCAATGACATGTAGAGATTATAGTTTCTTGTGCCATGCTTGATTAGCTATGAGTTATAATGGTTTACCTTGCGTGCCAACATGCTATTAGAATTATTATGATGTGGTATGATGGGATGGTATCCTCCTTTGAATGAATTGAGTGACTCGACTTGGCACATGTTCACGCATGTAGTTGAATCAAATCAACAGAGCCTTCACGATATTTATGTTCATGATGGATTATATCCTACTCATTCTTGTATTTGGTGTGAATTAATTTTAATGCATGTTTATGACTGTTATCGCTCTCTCAGTTGGTCGCTTCCCAGTCTTTTTCTAGCCTTCACCTGTACTAAGCGGGAATACTGCTTGTGCATCCAAACTCCTTAAACCCCAAAGTTGTTTCATATGAGTCCACTATACCTTCCTATATGTGGTATTTACCTGCCGTTCCAAGTAAATTTGTATGTGCCAAACCCCAAAGCAGCTCATGTTTCAACTAGGGCTGCCTATATCTTTCATGATAGGTGGGTTATTCTCAAGAGGAGCGGACTCTGCTCCTCATTCACGAGAAAGGGCCGGTAACCGGGATGCCCAGTCCCATGATCCAAAAAGATCAAAGCAAATAAAAATAATTAAACAAAACTGCCCCAGGGCTGTTGTTAGTTGGAGGCACTCGTTGTTTCGAGCAAGCCATGGATTGATGCTTGTTGGTGGTTGGGGGAGTATAAACCTTTACCATTCTGTTTGGGAACTGCCTATAATGTATGTAGTATGGAAGATACAGCCATATCATAGTTGTTGCATTGACAGCAACAGTATGCCGCTCAAAATGTTATTCAATCTCTATTTTAAAATCGAGCTCTGGCACCTCTACAAATCCCTGTTTCCCTCTGCGAAGGGCCTATCTATTTACTTTTATGTTGAGTCATCACCCTTCTTATTAAAAAGAACCCGCTAGAGAGCACACTGTCATTTTCATTCATTACTATTGGTTTATATTGGGTGTGACTTGACTGGATCTCTTTTACCATGAATTACAATGATTAGTCAGTCCTTGATCTTTAAAGGTGCTGTGCATTTATGTTTTGCGGTCTTAGAAAGGGCTAGCGAGATACCATTTTCTTATGTCATGTTATGATTATTTTGAGAAAGTGTTGTCATCTGAGTTTTATTATGTCTCGCTGGCTGATTATGCTATTGATATGCGTAATTGTGAGACCTAGGTGTTATTGTGAGTATGGTTAGTTCATAATATTTGCTGAAACTTGAATGCTGGATTTTCATGTTTACAACAACAAGAGCAAACAAAGTTTGTAGAAGTTTTTCTTTATCACTTTCAGTTTATCAACTGAATTGCTTAAGGACAAGCAAACGTTTAAGCTTGGGGGAGTTGATACGTCTCCAACGTATCTACTTTTCCAAACACTTTTGCCCTTGTTTTGGACTCTAACTTGCATGATTTGAATGAAACTGACCCGGACTGATACTGTTTTCAGCAGAACTGCCATGATGTTATTTTATGTGTAGAAAAGAAAAGTTCTCGGAATGTCCTGAAAATCCACGGAGGCACTTTTTGGAATTAATAAGAATTTCTGGGCGAAAGAAATACACCAGGGGGGCCACGGCCTGTCCACGAGACAGGGGGGCGCCCCCCCTATAGGGCGCGCCCCCCTATCTCGTGGGCCCCCTGGACCTCCACCGACCTCAACTCCAACTCCATATATTCACATTCGGGGAAAAAAACAGGGAGAAAGTTTCATCGCGTTTTACAACACAGAGCCGCCGCCAAGCCCTAATCTCTCTCGGGAGGGCTAATCTGGAGTCTGTTCGGGGCTACGGAGAGGGGGATTCGTCGCCGTCATCATCATCAACCATCCTCCATCACCAATTTCATCATGCTCACCGCCGTGCGTGAGTAATTCCATCGTAGGCTTGCTGGACGGTGATGGGTTGGATGAGATTTACCATGTAATCAAGTTAGTTTTGTTAGGGTTTGATCCCTAGTATCCACTATGTTCTGAAATTGACGTTGCTATGACTTTACTATGCTTAATGCTTGTCACTAGGGCCCGAGTGCCATGATTTCAGATCTGAACCTATTATGTTTTCATGAATATATGTTTGTTCTTGATCCTATCTTGCAATTTTATAGTCACCTATTATGTGTTATGATCCGACAACCCCGAAGTGACAATAATCGGGATACTTCTCGATGATGACCGTAGTTTGAGGAGTTCATGTATTCACTATGTGCTAATGCTTTGTTCCGGTTCTCTATTTAAAGGAGGCCTTAATATCCCTTAGTTTCCGATAGGACCCCGCTGTCACGGGAGGGTAGGACAAAAGATGTCATGCAAGTTCTTTTCCGTAAGCACGTATGACTATTTACGGAATACATGCCTACATTACATTGATGAACTGGAGCTAGTTCTGTGTCACCCTATGTTATAGCTATTACATGAGGAATCGCATCTGGCATAATTATCCATCACTGATCCATTGCCTACGAGCATTTCACATATTGTTCTTCGCTTATTTATTTTTCCGTTGCTACTGTTACAATTACTACAAAACCCAAAAACATTACTTTGGCTACCGTTACCTTTATTATCATACTACTTTGCTACTAAATAGTTTGCTGCAGATACTAAGTTATCCAGGTGTGGTTAAATTGACAACTCAACTGCTAATACTCAAGAATATTCTTTGGCTCCCCTTGTGTCGAATCAATAAATTTGGGTTGAATACTTTACCCTTGAAAGCTGTTGCGATCCCCTACAATTCTGGGTTATCACCGCGCAGGCCTCACGGCCCCATCATACTCCCATCGCTAGCCTAGCCATCCCTCTACTCACCCACACTTGCTGTTTTTCTCCGGGGACGGCAGACGAACCAATAAACCCTCGTACTCCTCCACTTGTGAAACAACTGCCGAGTATTCCTTGGCTCCGTGTCGTTCCCTTCCTAGGCCTCGCCGTCGTCCACCGCCCTGGTGCTCTCGGTGCGGCCTGGTCAATGTGGTCAATGAACGACATCCATCGGAAGTGGACTATACGTGGAGAGGCTGACAGCTGGATGCACGGCCGCATGCAAGGAAATGCCTCATTACACGCAAAATAATGATTCCTCCACATGACAACTAGGATCCACAAGAAGGGCCTCTGTATTTCACGAAAAACGTTCCGCCCACTGACAGGTCGGACCCACTAGCTATATCTTCGCACGCAAGGAAGTGCCTCCTTATTATGCCCAAAAAACTGAATACCCCCTGCTAGCTGGGACCCACCATATTGTTGGGATAACTTGTGGGCCTACTAAGTTGACGGGGACGGAGGGATTTGTCAACTTAGTCAATACTCCAGTGACCGTATGATGTCCATCCAACAGCCATAGTGCTTCTTCAACCTATGGTCTTCTTGCTCCAGCCACCCAAAGCAGCGCCGCTTTTGCCGCCTACTCCTGCCTCCCGTGGCCAGATGTGCTATCGCGGAGGCCTCACCGCCCCCATACTACTCCCAACACTGTCCAGGCCATCCCTCCACTCACCCACACCCCCTGTTATTCTGCAGTAACGACAGCCTCACACTGCAGCCAAACCAGTGAATGCTCGTACTCCTCACCGTGTGGGCATCCACTGCCACGTCTTCCCTGGCTCCGCATCTTCCCCTTCCCAGGGCTCGCCATCTTCCACTGCCATGGTTCTCTCGGGGTGGCGTGGTCAATGTGGTCAACGACCGGCTTCCATCGGAAGAGTACTGTACGTGGAGAGGCTGACAGCTGGGTCCACGGCAGCCGCAAGGAAGTGCCTCCTTATTACGTGGAAAATAATTATTCCTCCACCTGACAATAGGGACCCACCGGATGGGCCACCAGTATTTTGTGAAAAAAACGTTTCCCCCTGACTGCTCGGACCCACCGGACGGGCCACCTTATTTCGCGAAAAAAATGTTCCCCCGCTATCAGCTCGGACCCACCGGAAGTGCCTCCTTATTACGCACAAAAGAACGAATACTCCCCCGGCTAGCTGGGACCCACCTTGGTCAGAGGCTAACTTGTGGGCCTACTAAGTTGACGGGGACGGAGGGCTTTGCCAACTTAGTCAATATGAACGATTCTAGCTCAAGTGACCATATGATGTCCATCCAACGGCCATAGTGCTTCTTCAACCTCTGGTCTTCTTGCTCCAGCCGCCCAAAGTAGCACCGGTCATGCCGCATGCTCCTGCCTCCCATGGCCGGCTGTGCTGCCGCGGAGGCCTCATTGCCCCCTACTATTCCCACCGCTGGCCAAGCACTGCGGCAACGACAGCCTCACACCGCAGCCGAACAAGTGAACCCTCATACTCCTCTATGCGTGGGCATCCACTACCGTGTCTTCCCCGGCTCCGCGTCGTCCCCTTCCTAGGCCTCGCCATCATCCACCGCCCTGGTTCTCTCGGTGCAGCGTGGTCAATGTGGTCAAGGAACGACGTCCATCGGACGCGGACTGTACATCGAGAGGCTGACAGTTGGGTCCACGGCCGCAGCAAGGAAGTGCCTCCTTATTACGCAGAAAATAAAATACCTCCACCTGACAGCAGGGACCACCGGACGGGCCACTGTATTTGGTGAAAAAAATGTTTCCCCCCTGACTGCTGGGACCCACCAGCTACATCTTCGCACGAAAGGAAGTGCGTCCGAGCAAAAAAAATGATTCACCCCCCTGACTGCTGGGATCCACCAGCTACATCTTCGCACGCAAGGAAGTGCCTGACAGTCGGGACCCACCTGGTCGAAGCGTACGTAGCATTGCCATTTTGGCCGCGAACGTGTATGTACATACTGGTCGATGTAGAGGCGCGCAACTGTCTTAGTAGAGGCGCACACGTGTCATAGTAGAGGCGCGCACGTAGCATGTACACGTACATACAACGACCAGGGTGCAAGAAAGAAAATACGACCACGTACATACATACGGGAGGGGTCTCGAACGCCTACTCACCCATACGTATGGCCAGGGCTCATGTACATGGTTGGATCAGAACGAAGAAATAACGTCGTCGTGTTCATGGGGAGCCAACCGGCTTGGTCGGAACGGAATGCGTAGTCGTGTTCATCGGCAGGGCTTGGACGAAATAGGCGATGGAAACGAGGCCTAGCGTACCGTAGAACGGAGTAAACAGCCTTGTATTCGACCGGCCACGTTCAAAACAGGATCCTGCTCATCGGGAGGGTTCTGGCGTACCGCGAAATGGAGGAAACGGATCTCTTACGGTCGAAACGGAGGTCCTATTGATCGGGAGTGGTGTGGCATACCGCAAAACGGACGAAACGGACTTGTGTTATAGCGCTACGGTCGAAACGGGCGTCCTGTTCATCGGGAGGGGTGTGGAGTACCACAAAATGGGACTCCATGGGATACTGTTCATCTCCACCGTCGACCTCCTCCAGCCTCCACGGGAAACCATCGACCTCCTCCAGCCTCCACGGGCTCATGTTCATCCAGCCTCCACCACGCGCTACTCCACTGGCTACTGCTCAACCACCCCTCCACAGGCACCCCTCCACCATCTACTATTCATCCAGCCCTCCACGGGGTCGTGCTGTTCATCCAGCCCTCCACGGGGTCCTGTTCATCCAGCCCCAACCGTCTCGATCGATCAGGGTCCTGTTCATTCGGAGGCAACGCCACGGGGTCCTGTTCATCCACCCCCTCCGCTCACTGTTCATCCACGCACCCCCCCACAACACTCACTGTTCATCCAGAGGCAGCATCGATCGGCTTCAATTAGCAGCAGTAGCGAAGGAATCGCTCGATCGGGTTCAGTTAACAAGCATCGATCGATCGCTCAGGTTCAGTAACTCGTAGCCTGCAGTGCAATCGCTCGGGTTGAGTTAGAGCCCAATGCCTCACTCGGGTTTAGTTAGAGCCAACGCCTCGCACTCACGCGCGTACGTGTACGAGAGAAACGCGCGTCGCTCGGCCCCCGACCAACCACCGTAACCGGGAACTCCTCGAAATTTTCCTCGCCCTCGCTTCTACCATGATTTTTTCCGTCATGGACGGCCCAAAGAATGTCATGGAGCTGCATCTCCGGCCCGCCCAATACGAAAAGCCCATTTTCTGTCATGATTTTTTGTCATAGAAGTAGGAGCCCACCACATCTATGATGATACCGTGTTTTGCCACAATTATAGTCATAGAAGTGTCATAAGTATGACAGAAAAAATTTCCGTTCGGACCAAAATGTCACGGATGTGTCTTTTTTTGTAGTGTATAAAACATCACGTTGTGAATAACTGGAATAAACAAGGCATACTACGAACAACCAATGATAGCATTTGAAACTGGACATATGCTAACTACAAACAACAGAACAATCAAAAAACTTTAAAAGAGGCATATGCTAGCTATAACACGCTTCGCAGCAAGCAAATATACGCATTCCTATCAGTATGTTTAAAACTAGATTGATGCAATGTATCACACAGTAAATAATTGCACATATACAGCATCACATTGTGAACAACTAAAATAAACAAGGCATACTGCAAAAAAACAGATATAGCAATTAAAACTCGACATATTCTCACTACACTACAAAAGGTACTCGACAAAACAAATCATGGGTTTCCCCCTGTGAAGAGGCACAACAAAACAAATCATTGGTTTCCTCACTTGTCAAAGATGGGCTCGTTCCCATGGGAGGATCACGGACCCTGGATGCGCTCCATGTTGTCGCAGATGGGCTCCTTCCCCTTGGAAGAGCATGGCTGTAGGGTGCCCTCGCTGATGTTGCAGACGGGCTCTTTCCCCTTGGAAGAGCAGATGGCCTTTTTCCCCTTGGAAGAGCCGGAGATGGTTCCCTCCTCGTGGTTGCCGTTGATGAGGTCTGACTTTGAAGCTGTGGATCCCAAGCCAGCATCGTAGAACGTCTCCTTCAAAAATGACAAAAGGGACTCGATGGCGATGTAGGATGGCAAGTTGTTGATACTGAGCCAGAGAAGATCAGCGGTGTGGCCATGGATGAGATCGACAGCGTTTGAACCCAAGGGGTTGGGGGTGGGCCACTTAATCTGTGACATAGCCCACCTCAGGCCGTCGCTGTCGATGACCTCGATGTCATAGCCGGCGTCCGCGACATACCCGCATACTCTAGCCCGCTGCTTGAGTGCCTGCCTCCAGTAATGGTCGTCAACTTCCTTGGCGATGTCGGGCGAAGAGACCGTGATACACCTCTTTTGGGCCAGTCGCTCCTCGAGCTCCACGGGAAGCGTAGCCAAGCTTAGGCTGCAACGCTCTGGAGTGGGGGATGGGGATCTTTGGGAAAGAGGGCGGTTAGCATGCGTCATCTAAGAAACTCAGGGCAGCCTGGGTATGCAGCTCAGTGGGTAAGCTTCACGGGCAAACTAACAGATGTTGATAATGGAGGTCTTGCA
>NC_057804.1:153415579-153500402 GCF_018294505.1 Triticum aestivum
GGTTTCGAGCGGGGGAGGGTGTGTGCGTGTGCGCGTGCACCTAAGGAGGTTTTGGTGTGTGTGTGTGGAGGGGCGGGTGGTGTTGGAAATGTCGCGGGTACTGAAAATTTTACTACGTGGGAGTGAAATGTCGGGGCTATTGAAATTTTTGATGATGGTGCATTGCACACGGTTCGGAGATAACAACTGTGTGTTATGAAACACAAAAACCCTTGAGGCGGGCAGATATTTTCTAGGAGCAGGCGGGATTGGGAGCAAGAAACATCGCACACGGTCCGGAGATAACAACCGTGTCTTATGAAACAGAAAAACCCTCAAGGCGGGCATATATTTTCTAGGGATGTAGGCGTGTAACGCCCGGATAGTTATGCAATAGTAATCACGCTAATGGTGCCATGTCATGGATTTTTACTGTGGTTAAGTTCACGTTGTTTGGATTGGAAGTCGGTTCCGTTTTCATATTTAAAATGAGTAAAAAGAAAAGGCAAAGGTAAATAAAATAAAAGGAGAAGGCAACCAAAAAAATCAAAACAAAAGGCCCCTGGCCCAACTGGGCCAATCAGCCCAGCCGGCCGCCCCCCCGGGCTTATCCCCCACCCGATAGAAACCCTAACCACTACCCCCCTCATTCCCCTCGATCCCCATCTCTCCTCCCTTCCCCCCGATCGGATCTTGATAGGGGCGGTTGGTCCCGACGACCGCGGCCAGCCCCGAGCTGGCGCCTCGCCACCTCGCCGGCGCTGCCTCACCTCGCCCCGAGCCAATCCCCAATGCCCGTCTGTGCCGCCCCGTTCCGGATCTGGAACTCGGGCTCGTCCCCAACGCCACCGCCGCTAAGAGCCCTCCTCGCTGGAGCCATGACCTCGTCATACCGTCCCCGTACTCCTCATCAACGGATGCCAACGTGCCTCGACGCCTCCTGCTCACCAATGCCGGTGAGGACCCCGGTCGTCCTCCCGTCCCCCTGTCCGTCGTCGCGGTCGCCGTGCTCTAGGCGCACCCGGGCCGCCTTGACTGCGAGCCGCCTCCTACAACCCCGCCACCTCTAGCACGTCACCACGCCCTCGCTTGCGTCGCCGTCACCGTGCTTGCCGCCTGTCCCGAGCGTGCAGGCCTCTCGGCTAACTCATGCTGCGCTCGACGCCGCCTCCTCTGCCACGCCACCGAGGCCCCTCCAGCCTCCGGCAGCTGCAGGCCCCGCCTCATCGCGCCATGCTCACCGGTGGCGCACCTTGGCCGCGGCCATGCCTCGGGCGTGTGTGCGCGAGCCCTGGCGGGTCCGTCCCGCCCGCTTCGCAAGGCCCCTGTGCCACTGACCTATGGGCCCTAGCGCCCTCGCTTTTACAACAAAAATGTTTAAATAAAATTAGATAAATAATTTAATAAATAAAACTTAATTAAAGTAATTAGGTAGGTCAATTAGCATAATTAACTAGACTTAATTAATTAAATCTATTCATTAGTTAGTCCTATGACAGAATGACCCCAAACATTAGTTTGACCCAGTCAACGCCCTATTGACTCCTGATGTCATGCTGACATCATGCTGTTGTAATAATAATTTTAGGAAATCTTTTAAAGCTTTGATAAATAATATAAAATAAACCATAGATCAGATGGAAAAGTTTTATACATGAAAGTTGCTCAGAATGGCGAGACAAATCTGAACACGTGGTCCATTCATCCACCACATGTACCTAGCATAGCAAACACCAAACCTTTCCTCTCCGGTTCATCAGACACCCGGAACCGGGAAAACTTTCCCGGATGTTATCCCACTTCACGGGTATCGCGTAGCACTACGTTAGAACACCTCTAGCACCGCTTATTGTCTTGTTATGCATACGTTTGCGTGTATTTGCTGTTTCTTCCCCCTCTTCTCTTTGGTAGACCCCAAGACCAATGTTGATGCCCCTATGATCGACTACGTCGACGACGACTCTTATTCCCTTTCAGTGGAGCTTCCAGGCAAGTCCCCCCTTTGATCATCCCTATATCGCCCATTCTATTCTCTCATGCTTGCATTAGATTTTGCTACTGTAATTGATTGCTCCTATTCTGATGCACAACCTACTTTTGTACCTGCTTATTGTTACCTACCTGCTTATCCGAAACTGCTTAGTATAGGTTGGTTAGTGATCCATCAGTGACCCCACTTGTCCTTGTTGCCCCTGCTTCATCATCGACGACTCGATCGATGTGATCGACGACCGGAGCCCGACACCTCACATCACATCACGCCCCTTTTTGTTGCTCGACTCTGCAGAGTTACCATCGAGTGCCGAGGGTGGAACCTCATACATCAGTCCTGATGAGATCTCTGTAGTGTAGCTATTCGGTCGTGGTCAACGAGGGTGGTTCCTCCTTCACCATTCCTGACATGGCTCTGTTGTGTAACACCTCAGGTGTGAACCTCAAGGGTGGTTCCTCTTACGTTCATCTTGATGATTACATCGAGTGGAATCCTCCGAGGGTGATTCCTTGGGTTTTCCCCTTGATGTTTCGACACACGGTTACATTGACTTTACTTGAGACCTTGGTGAAAGTCGGGTCGGTCCGGAGAGCACCCGGAAGATGGTTATGAGGCACGGCCGGGCAGGCAGGCCACCCCCGAGTGGGCTGGGCTAGCCCTTACCGTATTTCCTCGAGACGGCGCGATGGGGTCACCTTATCGTGAGTCTCTGCTCGTCTCCGCAAGCTAAGAATACACTATGGTTTGGGTATTTGTTCTGAGTTGGCGTTTTGCCTTGACGCACCAACCACCACGTGAGAATAGTTATGGGCCTCGACATCACAGTATCAGCCAAAGCTTTGTCAGACGTCTAGTTCATCATTGTGGCCGGGCCGGATCGTGCCATCCACTTCACGGGTGGTGCTGGTATCTGATACGTCCATTTTGCATCATGCTTTTATATCGCTATTTATCGCATTATGGGCTATTATTTCACGTTATGTCATAATACTTATGGCTATTCTCTCTTATTTTACAAGGTTTACCATGAAGAGGGGGAATGTCGGCAGCTGGAATTCTGGCTGGAAAAGGAGCAAATATTGGAGACCTGTTCTGTGCAACTCCAAAAGTCCTGAAACTCCACGGAATATCTTAAAATAAATAAAGAAAAATCATCACCAAAGATGAAGGCCAAGGGGGCCACACCCTGCTCACGAGGGTGGGGGGCGCGCCCCCTACCTTGTGGGCCCCCTGGTGGCTCTCCGATGCCCATCTTCTGTGGCTCTCCGATGCCCATCTTCTCCTATATGAGATCTTTCGATGAGATAAAAATAAGAAGCAACCTTTCAAGACGAGACTCCGCCGCCACGAGGCAGAACCTTGGCGGAACCAATCTAGGGCTCGGGCAGAGCTGTTCTGCCGGGGACACTTCCCTCCGGGAGGGGGAAATCATCGCCATCATCATCACCAACGCTCCTCTCATTGGGAGAGGGCAATCTCCATCAACATCTTCATCAGCACCATCTCATCTCCAAACCCTAGTTCATCTCTTGTATCCAATTCTTGTCTCCAAGTCCGGGATTGGTGCTAGTAGGTTGCTAGTAGTGTTGATTACTCCTTGTAGTTGATGCTAGTTGGTTTATTTGGTGGAAGATTATATGTTCAGATCCTCTATGCATATTATTACCCCTTTGATTATGAACATGAATATGCTTTGTGAGTAGTTACGTTTGTTCCTCAGGACACGGGAGAAGTCTTGCTATTAGTAGTCATGTGAATTTGGTATTAGTTCGATATTTTGATGAGATGTATGTTGTCTAACCTCTAGTGGTGCTATGTGAACATCGACTACATAACACATCACCATTATTTGGGCCTAGAGGAAGGCATTGGGAAGTCATAAGTAGATGATGGGTTGCTAGAGTGACAGAAGCTTAAACCCTAGTTTATGCGTTGCTTCGTAAGGGGCTGATTTGGATCCATATGTTTCATGGTATGGTTAGGTTTACCTTAATACTTTTGTTGTAGTTGCGGATGTTTGCAATAGAGTTTAGTCATAACTGGGATGTTTGTTCAAGTAAGAACAGCACCCAAGCACCGGTCCACCCACATATCAAATTATCAAAGTACCGAACGCGAATCATATGAGCGTGATGAAAACTAGCTTGACGATATTCCCATGTGTCCTCGGGAGCGCTTTTCCTATTATAAGAGTTTGTTCCGGCTTGTCCTTTGCTAAAAAAAGGATTGGGCCACCTTGCTACAACTCATTTACTTCTGTTACTTGTAGCTCGTTACAATTTATCTTATCACAAAACTATCTGTTACCACTTATTTCAGTACTTGCAGAGAATACCTTGCTGAAAACCGCTTATCATTTCCTTCTGCTCCTCGTTGGGTTCGACACTCTTACTTATCGAAAGGACTACGATAGATCCCCTATACTTGGGTCATCAAGACTCTTTTCTGGCGCCGTTGCCGGGGAGTGTAGCGCCTTTGGTAAGTGGAATTTGGTAAGGAAAAATTTATATTGTGTGCTGAAATTTTCTGTCACTTGTTACTATGGAAAGTGAATCTGTGAGGGGCTTGTTCGGGGTATCTTCACCCCGTCCAGTAGAGCAAAGAGTTTCTCCTCAGCCCGCTGAACCTATTGAAAATGAAACTCCTTTTGAATTTCCTTCGGGTATTATGGAAAAACTGCTGGATAATACTTTTATAGGAGATGGAACAAAGCATCCTGACGAGCATCTACGCTATGTGGATGATATTTGTGGATTATTTAAGCTTGCAGGTATGCCCGATGATGTTGCTAAGAAGAAGGCTTTCCCTTTATCTTTGGACGGAGACGCATTGACATGGTATAGGCTATGTGATGATACGAGATCATGGAACTATAAAAGAGTGATATTGGAATTTCATCAAAAGTATTACCCTATGCATCTTGTTCATCGTGATCGCAATTATATATATAATTTTTGGCCTCGTGAAGGAGAAAGCATCGCTCAATCTTGGGGGAGGCTTAAATCAATGTTATATTAATGCCCCAATCATGAGCTTCCAAGAGAAATAATTATGCAAAGTTTTTATGCTCGGCTTTCTCATAATAATCAAACCATGCTTGATACTTCTTATGCTGGCTCTTTTATGATGCAGACTATTGAATTCAGATGGAATTTATTGGATAGAATTAAACGTAACTTTGAAGATTGGGACCTCGACGAAGGTAAGGAGTCAGGTATGACACCTAAGTTTGATTGTGTTAAATCTTTTATGGACACCAATATTTTCTGTAAGTTTAGCACTAAATATGGACTTGACTCTGAGATAGTAGCTTCTTTCTATGAATCTTTTGCTACTTATGTTGATCTCCCCAAGGAGAAGTGGTTTAAATATCATCCTCCCATAGAAGTAAAAGTAGATGCACCTATTAAAGTTGAAGAAAAGACCATCACTTATAATGATCCTATTGTTCCCACCTCTTATGTTGAGAAACCACCTTTCCCTGCTAGAGTAAAGGATCATGCTAAAGCTTCAACTGTTGTTCGTAAAAGCAATACTAGAACTTATACACCTCCTGAGCAAGTCCAAGTAGAACCTAATATTGCTATTGTTAAAGATCTCTTGTCTGATAATATTGATGGGCATGTCATTGAATTCTCTCGTGAAACTGCTAGAATTGCTAAACCCTATGATAGAGATAAACATAGACCCGTGGTAGGCGTGCCTGTTATTTATGTTAAAATAGGAGATCATTGTTATCATGGCTTATGTGATATGGGTGCTAGTGCTAGTGTTATACCTATGGACTTATATAAATAAATTATGCATGATATTGCACCTGCTGAGTTAGAAGATATTGATGTTACATTTAAACTTGCCAATAGAGATACTATATCTGCAATGGGAATTGTTAGAACTATTCTTTAAACAAGAACCTATTCTGAAACACAATTTGCCTGTTGAAATCCTAGGGGATCCTCCTCCACCCAAGGGTGATCCCGTGTTTGAGCTTAAACCATTGCCTGATAATCTTAAGTATGCTTACCTTGATGAAAAGAAAATATATCCTGTTATTATTAGTGCTAACCTTTCAGAGCAGGAAGAAGAAAGATTATTGAAAACTCTGAAGAAGCACCGTGTCGCTATTGGATATACTCTTGATGATCTTAAGGGCATTAGTCCCACTCTATGTCAGCATAAAAAAAATTTGGAAGCGGATGCCAAACCAGTTCGTGATCCTCAACGACGTTTGAATCCTAAAATGAAAGAAGTGGTAAGAAGACAAATACTCAAGCTTCTGGAGGCAGGTATAATTTATCCCGTTGCTGATAGTCAGTGGGTAAGTCTTGTCCATTGTGTCCCTAAGAAGGGAGGTATTACTGTTGTCCCTAATGATAAAGATGAATTGATCCCGCAAAGAATTATCACAGGTTATAGGATGGTAATTGATTTCCGCAAATTAAATAAAGCTACTAAGAAAGATCATTACCCCTTACCTTTTATTGATCAAATGCTAGAAAGATTATGCAAACATATACATTATTGCTTTCTAGATGGTTATTCTGGTTTCTCTCAAATACCTGTGTCGGCTAAAGATCAATCAAAGACTACTTTTACATGCCCTTTTGGTACTTTTGCTTATAGACGTATGCCTTTTGGTTTATGTAATGCACCTGCTACCTTTCAAAGATGCATGATGGCTATATTCTCTGACTTTTGTGAAAAGATTTGTGAGGTTTTCATCGACGACTTTTGTAACACCCCAAAAATTTAACAACGTTTTAATTATTTAAAAAAATTCCAGGAGTTTAAAATTTTTGATTTCTGGATTTTTTTCTGTTAATTTCAGAACCTTTTTTTGAGGAGTTTTAGCCAAGTGGAAACTTTCCAAAAATGTATTGGATTTCTATGCTCTCTCAATATAACAATTTTTAATCAGTAGAATTTTCTTAATTGAAGCATATCTTCCTGAGCATTATTCCTTAAAATGACTTTCATCAGTTTTGGAGCTCTTTTTGAACTACCACCATTTGATAAATTTAACTAAAATTCCAACCAAAATTTGGAGATGTCATGTGATGTTTCTAAATCACTTTTATGCAAAAATATATTTCATTCATTGCATATTTTGAGTTCTACACCTATTTTTCAAATCTGGTCCAATGGGCATTTTTGCACTACAGCCTATTTAAATACTTCTTTAAAGCCTCCACCAAAATTATGGGATGTCAGTGGTAGCATGCCATCCAACTTTATACAAAAACCTAGTGATGTTCTTTGGGAAAATTGAGTGAATCAACATCTTTTTCATTCTGGTCCAGCCTTGTGTTTTCTACTGCAACCCTATTCATTTTTGCTCTAGTGACCTTGTACTTTCACCTGCTTGTAGTCAATCCTACAAGACCCCTAAGTCCAAGAGCATGCACCCTTTGGGACATTTTTGGTTCATGTAATGATGCCATTTACTCCCTGTCTAGAATTGAAATTTTGCAAAACTTGCACTAGCAAGTTTCTTCATTTGTCAAACTAACCTCACCACCCTCTCTTTCATCCAAAGAGACCCCACTCTGGGAGATTTGGCCACTCCAAGAAAAGCCTAGAAGCCCCTGGCATTTTGACAAACACCTTATGGGCATGATCCTTTTTGACATGATCTTTGTTTTGCACTGAGGCCTTGCACCTCTGGGAACAACAACTTGTCCACTAAGCCTCTAGATGAGTTTGGCCTAGGTCTGTTAATCCCCAACCTCATCCGAGACCTATAGCATGCCCTAGCATTCTGTCGAGCACGTCCCGTGCGTGCTCTTGGCGCGCCTAGAGCGCGTGTTTTGCACGTGCCGCAACCGAGCCGCCGCGTCTCGCCCCGCACCCACTCTGGCCCTTGGCCGACCGCAGCCAGCACGCCACGTCCCCTTCTACTCCCCACGAGCACCGCAGCCCTCGCCACGTCTCCGGCAAGCCAGCAGCTAGCCGCCACTGTCGGCCGACAGCCCCTGCACTGGTCGGCGCCGCCCGAGCCACGCCCGCTCGCCAGCTCGCCCTTGGAGCAGTACCCCCTCGTCCGCTAGCTCCTGCCGCCATCCCCAGCCCCGCCACGATGCCCTGCAAGCTACAGAACGGCGGTCGCCGACGAGCTCATCCACGGCCGCTGCGAACCGACTTGGGAGCGCTATAAAAGGAAGCCCCTCGAGCCCCTCCGAGCACACAAGCAGCCTCACACCGTCCCCCTAGTGCCCCGTTGCCATCAATTGAAGAGGAGAAGGCCATCTTCAACCTCGCCGGCCAGTTCGGCCGCCGCCTCGTTCCGGTTCACCCTGGCGCCACCAGGGCCTCCCCCACCCTTCCATCACCGCCACTCGGCTCCACATCTTCTTGCGGAGCCGCCCAGACCCCAAGCGAAGACGGAGCATCACCCTAGCCCGAACCCCCAAATCCACCAAAGCTTTCCTCCGCCGCAGAGCTCACCGCCGGCGATTTCCTCCACCTCCGATGACCCTACGACCACCGGGAGGACCACCGCTGATCCACGGATCCATCCCCGTCCTCAGCTCCCCGCGACGAACCACCGTTCGCCGGCGACGGTTGCTAGAGTCCCGCCTCTGCTCGGGCAGAAGAAGCAGAGGGAGGGGAGACCAGTCAAACATGACTAGTGGGCCCCGTGTACCCACTGTCAGTAACTCCCCGCGCAGTCCATGCGGGCATAAGTGGAAACGTAATTCCAGAGTACGTGTTCGACATGTACATTTCGAATCGTTTTCCTTTTTTCTGTTTTCTTTAAAAAACAGAATATTGACTAAACTTTGACTGGCGATAACTTTTTAATTATATCTCCAAATGAATTGATTCTTTTTCCTACCTCTCCAAAATTTAATCTAGTTTATTTTAAGATTTATTTGAAAAATTTCAAAACAACTTTTTGTGCTGTTTTGAAATTGTGTGTTAATTCAAATATATTTTAAATATGATTTTTTTGAAGAGAGGAGAAAGCTTTCAAGAGTTTTGGAATGCACCTTGCCTCCCCATGACTTAAAGGCAAGCATTCTGAACCCTGGCGTAATATTGTGTGCGTTGTTTGAACACGGTGACAACAACACCCTACACAGGCATACGTCATTTTATTTGATGATGTGTTCCTCCTCATGAGTGCATATTAATGATTTTCATGCTAATGGGGTTGATATGGTTGTGATGGAAATCACCGTCATATGCCTTTCATGCATACCGGAAGGGAACCCGGGAAGGCCTCTGTCTTGGGTAGACACAGTCTTGTTCCTAGTCCTCTGTCGAGACGGTCGTGTCCGGTATGGCATGAGGGGGTATGTCGCGTGGTGTTTCCATCTGTTGGTTGAAGTATATATATTGTTATGCTAATCATACAGGGAATATTTAAACTTCCTGAGTCGACCATAGATCAAGTCTTGTTCTGGTAACCCCCATACTTGTTTCGTACTGCCACTTGTCCCTGCCATAGGTAGGGTACGGTTCAGTACATTGTCAACCCCTTTCCTGGCATACACCGTACAGAGAGGCCATGGTGGAAGATACCGGAGGCATCTGGTAGGCATGCCACCTGGTCCGGGAGCATGGGTGTTTCGGTTGTAGCCGAAGGGGTAGCTCCCCTAACTTGCGCGCGGTATAAATTTTGTGATGCCATGTTACGTCGAGGTTGTAGCCTCCCCACTTAGAGTTTTGCTTAACGGGTGTCGTGGGTGATTCCAGACACCGATAAGTTAGGCTGGTGTGTGCGGATCGGTGTGTTTCCAATTAAAAGGCCGTAGACGGAATTAGTCCCGATGGACTAATGGAATCCGTTACTCGTGGGTAAAGAGTACACCCTCTGCAGAGATTAAAACCTATTTGAATAGCCGTGTCCATGGTTAAGGATTACAGTCTGGGATGGGTCAAGTGTCGGTCTTAGTGTCAGTCTTCGGAGGAGAAAACTGCTAAACCAGAACATGGATCGTGATTGGTGACTTATGATGATTATGATTATTATGGACTAACCCTTTTTGAAGTATTGAGTATCCCTGGGACGGTTTTACCTCCTGGATATTCACTAAGATTATTTATTTTATAAGCCCTTTATGTGGTGTCGTTGAGACGCCCGACTGTGGCATACTTGTTATTTATTATATAAGCCCTTTATGTGGTGTCGCTGAGACGCCCGACTGTGGCATACTTGTTATTTATTTTATAAGCCCTTTATGAGGTGTCGCTGAGACGCCCGACTGCGACATGCTTGTTATTTATTTTATAAGCCCTTTATGTGGTGTCGCTGAGACGCCCGACTGTGGCATTTATTTTATAAGCCCTTTATGTGGTGTTGCTGAGACGCCCGACTGTGGCATGCTTGTTATTTATTTTATAAGACCTTTATGTGGTGTCGCTGAGATGCCCGACTGTGGCATGCTTGTTATTTATTTTATAAGCCCTTTATGTGGTGTCGCTCAGACACCCGACTGAGGCATTTTTATCACTACTATGTTATTGCATATCCATAAATAACTTGCTTGCATGCATTAGAGATTTTACTATTTTTGTGACTGACGTCATGATCATAAAATATTTCAGTACAGAATTATCGTTGTTATATTATACCCATGTTCATAATGTTTGTGAGTACATTCAAAAGTACTCACTGGCTTGTCCCTGGCTATTGTCTTGGTCAGATTTCTTGCGCGGAGAGGAGCGACCCTGATGACAGCCCCGGAACTTGAGCAATGGTGATAGTAGCCTCGCAAAGATAGGAGTTATCCTGGTCAGCTGTTCCTGTGGGAATTGGAGTCCCATAGACGCTGATGATCTACAAACCGTTTCCGCCATCAACCACAAGAAACCAAATTGTTGTACGCACAGGCCAGAATGGTCTTGTACTACATATTTTGCATTTTGCTTGGATTTTTTGTATCAAGTTGGTGCCTCATCAGCTAACAGTAATCTTGGGGCTGGTGCGCACAAGGACCATTTTCCGGAAATTAATACCCGGAAAACCGGTCGCCACAACTTTTCGGTCTATGGTTCCTCTTTTGACGATTGCTTGAGCAATCTTGATCGAGTTTTGCAGAGATGTAAAGAAACAAATCTTGTCTTGAATTGGGAAAAGTGCCACTTGATGGTTATTGAAGGTATTGTCTTGGGGCACAAAGTTTGTGTAAGAGGTATTGAAGTTGATAAATCCAAGGTTGATGCTATTGAAAAGATGCCATGTCCCAAGGACATCAAAGGTATAAGAAGTTTGCTTGGTCACGCCGGATTTTATAGGAGGTTCATTAAGGACTTCTCGAAAATTTCTCGGCCTCTGACTAATTTATTACAAAAAGATGTACCATTTGTCTTTGATGATGATTGTGTAGAAGCATTTGAAATACTTAAGAAAGCATTAGTCTATGCACCTATTGTTCAGCCACCTGATTGGAATTTACCCTTTGAAATTATGTGTGATGCTAGTGATTATGCTGTAGGTGCTATTCTAGGGAAAGAGTTGATAAGAAGTTAAATGTTATCCATTATGCTAGTAAGACTCTAGACAATGCTCAAAGAAATTATGCCACTACCGAAAAGGAACTTTTAGCAGTTGTGTTTGCTTGTGATAAATTCAGACCTTATATTGTTGATTCTAAAGTAACTATTCACACCGATCATGCTGCTATTAAATATCTTATGGAAAAGAAAGATGCTAAACCTAGACTTATTAGATGGGTTCTCTTGCTGCAAGAATTTGATTTGCATATTGTTGATAGAAAAGGAGCTGAGAACCCCGTTGCAGACAACTTATCTAGGTTAGAGAATGTTCTTGATGACCCACTACCTATTGATGATAGCTTTCCTGATGAACAATTAAATGTCATAAATACTTCTCGTAGTACTCCATGGTATGCTGATTATGCTAATTACATTGTTGCTAAATTTATACCACCTAGTTTCACATACCAGCAAAAGAAAAAGTTTTTCTATGATTTAAGGCATTACTTTTGGGATGACCCACATCTTTATAAGGAAGGGGTAGATGGTGTTATTAGACGTTGTGTACCTGAGCATGAACAGGAACATATCCTACGAAAATGCCACTCCGAAGCTTATGGAGGGCACCACGCTGGAGATAGAACTGCACATAAGGTACTACAATCCAGTTTTTATTGGCCAACTCTCTTCAAGGATGCTCGTAAGTTTGTTTTTTCTTGCAATGAATGTCAAAGAATGGGTAATATTAGTAGACGTCAAGAAATGCCTATGAATTATTCACTAGTTATTGAACCATTTGATGTTTGGGGCTTTGATTATATGGGACCTTTTCCTGCCTCTAACGGATATACACATATTTTAGTTGTTGTTGATTACGTTACTAAGTGGGTAGAAGTTATTCCAACTAGTAGTGCTGATCATAACACTTCTATTAAAATGCTTAAGGAAGTTATTTTTCCGAGGTTTGGAGTCCCTAGATATTTAATGACTGATGGTGGTTCACACTTTATTCATGGTGCTTTCCGTAAAATGCTTGCTAAATATGACGTTAATCATAGAATTGCATCTCCTTATCACCCAGAGTCTAGTGGTTAAGTAGAATTGAGTAATAGAGAGCTCAAATAAATTTTGAAAAAGACTGTTAATAGGTCTAGAAAGAATTGGTCCAAGAAACTTGATGATGCATTATGGGCCTATAGAACTGCATATAAGAATCCTATGGGTATGTCTCCGTATAAAATGGTTTATGGAAAAGCATGTCACTTACCTCTCGAACTAGAACATAAGGCATATTGGGCTATTAAAGAGCTCAACTATGATTTCAAACTTACCGGTGAGAAGAGGTTATTTGATATTAGCTCACTTGAGGAATGGAGAACCCAAGCTTATGAAAATGCCAAGTTATTTAAAGAAAAAGTTAAAAGATGGCATGACAAAAGGATACAAAAGCGTGAGTTCAATGTAGGTGATTATGTATTGCTATACAACTCTCGTTTATGATTTTTTGCAGGAAAACTTCTCTCTAAATGGTAAGGCCCTTACGTTATCGAGGAGGTCTATCATTCCGGTGCCATAAAAATCAACAACTTCACAGGCACAAATCCGAAGGTGGTAAACGGTCAAAGGATCAAACACTATATCTCAGGTAATCCTATAAATGTTGAAACTAATATTATTGAAACCATAACCCCGGAGGAATACATAAGGGACACTTTCCATAATGTTCCAGACTCCGAAAAGGAATAGGTATGTGTTACGGTAAGTAAACCGACTCCAAAACAAATTCTAAGTCAATATTTCTCCATTTCGGAATATTTAGAAAAACAGAAAAATAAGTAGCAGTCCAGGGAGGACATGAGGCTTCCACGAGGGTGGAGGGCGCGCCCTACCCCCTGGGCGCGCCCCCTACCTCGTGAGCACCTCGTGTGCCCTCCAGACTCCGTTTTTCTTGCACGATATGTATTTTGGTCGGTAAAAATTCATTATATATTCTCCTGAAGGTTTTGACGACCGTATCACACAAATATCCTTTGTTTTCCTTTCGAGCTGTTTCCGTTGCAGATTTGAGGATTCCGGAGACCCGATCATCCTTCTATGATGGTGAGCCTATGCCATGGAAGGTGGACGACAAGCCCGCATCATCGACAACACCTCCACCTTCTTCACCAACAACAAAGGAGACATAATCACATGGGTATGGGCACTCCCCTTGGCAACTGCCAAGCTTGGGGGAGGTGCCCCGGTATCGTATGTCCATCACAACTCCTATATTTACCGTTGTTCTTAGTTCGATCCTATTAGTAGTATCTTGATTTAGTAGAATAAAGTCATGGCATGATCTAGTTTTGAAGTTTTGCTTTATGATCCCTCTATGTGATCGAGTCTGCGAGCTATATTTATAATAAAGATTAGTGTTGAGTCAAGGGCTTGATTACTTTGACATGATCTTGGGTGAATAAAGAAAAGAATAAAAAGAAACAAAGAGTTCATATTTATCTTATTGAGAGTAATGACTTCACATAGAAAGAGTATGATGATTAAAAAGTTGTTGGGAGTTGGCAAATATAGCTTTGGTCATTGTTGCAATTAATAGGATGTAATAAGGAGAGAGAGGTTTCACATATAGATATATTATCATTGACATCTTTTATGATTGGGAGCACTCATTAAAATATGATATGCTAAAGAGTTGATGTTGGACAAGGAAGACAACATAATGAGTTATGTTTTCTTGTATCTGAGATAAAGTATATTGTCATGGATCTCCTAACATGTTGAGCTTTCCTTTCCCCCTCATGCTAGCCAACTTCTCAGCACCAAGTAGAGATACTACTTGTGCTTCCAAATACCCTTAAACCAGTTTAGCCATGAGAGTCCACTATATCTACCTATGGATTGAGTAAGATCCTTCAAGTAAGTTGCCATCGGTGCAAGCAATAAAAATTGCTCTCTAAATATGCATGACTTATTAGTGCAGAGAAATAAGCTTTGTACGAACTTGTTGTGGAAGTAATAAAAGCGACGGACTGCATAATAAAGTTCCACATACAAGGGGCAATATAAAGTGACGTTCTTTTGCATTAAGATTTTGTGCATCCAACCATAAAAGCGCATGGCAACCTCTGCTTTCCTCTGCGAAGGGCTTATCCTTTATTATTATCTTCTATCTTATGCAAGAGTCATGGTGATCTTCACCTTTCCTTTTTCATTTTATCCTTTGGCAAGCCTAGCATGTTGGAAAGAACATGATATATATATCTAATTGGATGTAGGGGAGCATGAATTATTATTGTTGACATTACCCCTGAGGTAAAAGGTTGTGGGGCAAAACTATAAGCCCCTATCTTTCTCTGTGTCTGATTAAAACTCCGTAACCACAAGTATTGCGTGACTGCTAGCAATTATGAAGGACTAAGTGATAGTTGAGTATGTGGACTTGCTTTTAAGCTCTGACATAGACTCTTTCCGATGTTACGATAAATTGCAATTGCTTCAATGACCGAGGTTATACTTTGCTAGTGCCCAATAAAGTTTCTGATTCATACTTTTGCATTGTGAAAAGATCATCACTTGAACATAAGTAATCATATGACAAATCTATATATGTTGCTGATTATGAGAATAATCATGATGCCTTCATGTCCGTATTTTATTTTTATCGATGCCTCTACCTCTAAACATGAGGACATATTTATTGTTATCGGCTTTTCGCTTGAGGACAAGTGAGGTCTAAGCTTGGGGGAGTTGATACGTCCATTTTGCATCATGCTTTTATATCGATATTTATCGCATTATGGGCTATTATTTCACGTTATGTCATAATATTTATGGCTATTCTCTCTTATTTTACAAGGTTTACCATGAAGAGGGGGAATGCCGGCAGCTGGAATTCTGGCTGGAAAAGGAGCAAATATTGGAGACTTATTCTGTGCAACTCCAAAAGTCCTGAAACTCCACAGAATATCTTAAAAAAATAAAGAAAAATCATCGCCAAAGATGAAGGCCAGGGGGCCCACACCCTGCTCACGAGGGTGGGGCGCGCCCCCTCCCCCTTGGCGCGCCCCCTACCTCGTGGGCCCCCTGGTGGCTCTCCGATGCCCATCTTCTCCTATATGAGCTCTTTCGATGAGAAAAAAAATAAGAAGCAACCTTTCGGGACGAGACTCCGCCGCCACGAGGTGAAACCTTGGTGGAACCAATCTAGCGCTCCGACAGAGCTATTCTACCGGGGACACTTTCCTCCGGGAGGGGGAAATCATCGTCATCATCATCACCAACGCTCCTCTCATCGGGAGAGGGCAATCTCCATCAACATCTTCATCAGCACCATCTCATCTCCAAACCCTAGTTCATCTCTTGTATCCAATTCTTGTCTCCAAATCCGAGATTGGTGCTAGTAGGTTGCTAGTAGTGTTGATTACTCCTTGTAGTTGATGCTAGTTGGTTTATTTGGTGGAAGATTATATGTTTAGATCCTTTATGCATATTATTACCCCTTTGATTATGAACATGAATATGCTTTGTGAGTAGTTATGTTTGTTCCTGAGAACACGGGAGAAGTCTTGCTATTAGTAGTCATGTGAATTTGGTATTCGTTCGATATTTTGATGAGATGTATGTTGTCTAACCTCTAGTGGTGTTATGTGAATGTTGACTACATAACACTTCACCATTATTTGGGCCTAGAGGAAGGCATTGGGAAGTAATAAGTAGATGATGGGTTGCTAGAGTGACAGAAGCTTAAACCCTAGTTTATGCGTTGCTTCGTAAGGGGCTGATTTGGATCCATATGTTTCATGGTATGGTTAGGTTTACCTTAATACTTTTGTTGTAGTTGCGGATCCTTGCAATAGAGGTTAATCATAAGTGGGATGTTTGTTCAAGTAAGAACAGAACCCAAGCACCGGTCCACCCACATATCAAATTATCAAAGTACCGAACGTGAATCATATGAGCGTGATGAAAACTAGCTTGACGATATTCCCATGTGTCCTCGGGAGCGCTTTTCCTATTATAGGAGTTTGTTCCGGCTTGTCCTTTGCTACAAAAAGGATTGGGCCACCTTGCTACACCTCATTTACTTTTGTTACTTGTTGCTCGTTACAATTTATCTTATCACAAAACTATCCGTTACCACTTATTTCAGTACTTGAAGAGAATACCTTGTTGAAAACCGCTTATCATTTCCTTCTGCTCCTCGTTGGGTTCGACACTCTTACTTATCGAAAGGACTATGATAGATCCCCTATACTTGTGGGTCATCATTATCCCCTTGCGCACAACGACCCTGAGTGCAACGGGTGGTGGGCCTAGACCCCGGAGTGCTTAGGATGTAGACCGGCTGGGACCTCTCTACTGAGCCTAGTTAGGGCAATGACATGTTGATCTTCCGAGGCTAGGCATTGACCCAAAAAAGTGTGTCCGGCCAGAGTAATCAAGCATGTTGGAAAACGTGGTGCACCCCTGCAGGGAAGATTATCTATTAATAGTCGTGTCCAGAGTAACGGACGTTCAGACTTATATCCTGATCTTATACAACTACAAATGGATACTTGAGATATGTGGCTCCGAGATTGCTTTCTCACAGGGAGTCGAGGAAGGATCTCTGTGCGTTAATGTTACAACATGTTTGATAATTATAAACTGCTATTCTTTACTCTCCTACATGCTGCAAGATGCTCGGAGCTGCTTGAAGATGCTAGTCTTTGATAGGCTAGGCCTTCCCCCTCTATTCTGGCATTCTGCAGTTTAGTGCACAGATACAAACCTTCCATTTGATACCAATCCGTACTTACTATAGATCTGATGCTTTGCGAGTACTTTGGATGAGTACTCACAGTTGCTTTGCTACCCCTTTCCCCCCTTCTTCTTTCCGATTGATTCAACCACATGGTGGATCCCTGGAGCCAGAGGCCACCGTTGATGGATGCTACTACATGGAGACCGCCGACGACCAGGAGTAGTTAGGAGGTCCAGGCAGGAGTCCTTGCCTCTTCGATCGTGTTGCTTTTGTGTTAGCCTTCTTAAGGCATCCTTGTTTAACTTATGTCTGTACTCAGATATTGTTGCTTCTGCTGACTCTTGTGTATCGAGCTATGTATTCGATCCCTCGAGGCCCCTGGCTTGTAATATAAAGCTTGTATTATTTTATTTGTGTCTAGAGTTGTTTTGTGATATCTTCCCATGAGTCCCTGATCTTGATCGTAGACATTTGTGTGTATGATTAGTGTACGATTGAATCGGGGGCGTCACAAGTTGGTATCAGAGCCGTCTGCCTGTAGGATCCCCCTTTCCAACTCCATGGACGAAGTCGAGTCTAGCGTTTGAAAAACGATTTTACTAACATGGTTGTGTGGCTTACGGGCCCACGTCGCCATTTGATGGTATTAGGATCCTCGCTCTACTAGATTTCTCCGACGATGATGTAGCCTTTGCTATGTCCCGTTGTTGTATCCTTCCATCGCGTGCATGTGTGCCGCCTAGTATGTCCAGGATGACCTCTTGTCCGAACTCCTACTAAGAACGTGTATTTGGCTATATATATGTATCTGTATGTCTTTAATGACTATTGCTTTGTACATACTGCGCCTTTGCTCATTGTTGAAGTTACATCATTAATGACTCCATACACCTGCTCCCCCCTGTTAAACTGCTTCCTGATGTTTTTAGCAGGATGGTGGATGCTCCGCCACCTCCACCCTATGTTGCCGCAATGATGCAACAGTTTTAGCTGAATCGTCAGATTATGACTGGAGTAATGTCTCAGTTTCCAAACCAGATGGCTCATCAACAACCTGCCCCAATAACGCTGCAGCAATTTGTGCGTCTCAACCCATCCATTTTCTGCAACTCCACCAATCATATGGATGCTGATGATTGGATTCGTGACATCCTGTTTGAGATGGAGTCAGCTAATGTTGCCCCTGCCCGTTATGTCACCTTTTCGACATTCCACTTGAAGGGTCCAGCTGCCCAATGGTGGGAAAGCCAAAAGGGTATGCTGCCTGTAGAGATTGTAATCACTTGGCAGCAATTTCAATTAGCCTTCTGTGCACGGCACATTCCTCAAGGTCTGATGGACCAAAAGAAGAAGGAGTTCCGCAAACTCTCACAGGGCACAATGACTGTGGATGAATTTCAAAGGAAATTCCTTGAATTATCCCAGTATGCTGCGGATGATGTCTGCACTGACGCTCGCAAGTAGAGAAATATCATGAAGGACTGCATCCCGATATAAAGCTCGCACTTGTTGCTCATGATTGTGCAAACTTTTGTGATGCTTGTCAGCCAAGCTTTCCAAACTGAAACTAGTCTGATTGAGTACCAGGAGTCGCTCAAGCTTACTCGCGATATTGTCCCATCCTCGATCAGCCTGCTCAGAAACAACGAGTCTAGATCCCACAAAATGTTCATCACCGACCTGCTCCAACACCAAGGCCGTCTTATGTTGCACCTCGTCTGCCTCCGCCGCCGAGACTGCTAACGACTCAGGGTGGACACTCCAATGTTATAGCTCCTCCCCATAATGATGGTTTATACTGCAAGTGTGGACAGCCAGGGCACCCTACTCTCAACTGTCGGCAGGATCAGCCTAAAATTGCATCACGTTCTGCTGTTGGTCGTAAGAAGAGCCGTCGAAGCTATCGTTCCAGAAACAACAATAGCCAACCGTCTGCTGTTATACTTGGCTAGGCCAACCACATCGATGTTGATAAGGCTCAGAAGGAACCGACTGTCGTGATGGGAACCCTCCTTGTTAACTCAGTACCACCATCTGTTCTTTTTGATTCAGGAGCGTCGCATTCCTTCATATCTAAGGCGTTTGCACGTGAGCAAGACTATCATTTGAAAACATGTACCCTCCGCTGGTTGTTAGCTCTCCAGGATCCAGGTGGGATACCTCGATGGTAGCCCACAACAACCACGTGGTAATTGGAGGATTAGTGTTCACTGCTTCACTCATGGCCCTCAAGGGTTCTACCATAAATGTCATTCTCGGTATGGATTGGCTGAAAACACATAATGCTTTCCTCGACTGTGCGGCTAAGAAAGTCCAACTTACACATCCTTCTGGCTAGTTGATCAACTACTCAGCTCAGATGAACCAGGATGCCGAGAATCAGATATACGTTCTAAATGCATTGAATGCCTCACCTCTTGAGGGAATAGAGAACATTCCAGTTGTTCTTTATTTCGAAGATGTCTTTCCAGAAGAGCTTCCAGGAATACCCCCTGCTAGAGCTGTTGAATTCGTCATAGACTTGAAACCGGACACAACTCCTATTGCCAAGCGATGCTACAAGATGCCTCCACATGAGCTCCTTAGACTTAAGGAGGAAATCGACAAATCTCTTCACAAGGGTTTCATTCTTCCAAGTTCATCTGCTTGGGGAGCACTTTCTCTCTTTGTCAAGAAAAAGATGGTACGAATTGTTTGGTCCAAGATTACCGACCTATCAACCAGACAACAATTCAGAACAAGTATCCGCTTCCCATTATCAACGATCTGTATGACCAACTTGTTGGTTCCTCAGTATTCTCTAAATTGATTTGGGGTTTGGTTACCACCATATTCGGGTTCGTGAAGAGGATATTCCCACGACTACCTTCGTAACTTGCTATGGTTCGTACGAGTACACTATCATGTCCTTCGGCTTGACCAAGGAATGCTCCAGCGACATTCTCTCGTCTGATGAACTATATATTCATGGAATACCTCAACAAGTTTGTCGTGGTTTATCTGGATGATATCCTTGTATACTCCAAGAACAAAGAAGAACATGCTGAACACCTTCAACTTGTTCTGAAAAGCTTCGAGAACATCAACTCTATGCAAAGTATTCTAAATGTGAATTCTGGCTTCCTGAAGTGACCTGCCTTGGGCATGTCATCTCCAAGGATGGTATTGCCGTCAACCCCGAGCGAGTTTAGGCTATTATTGATTGGACTCCTCCGAAGAATGTCAAGCAAGTCAGAAGTTTTCTCGGACTCGCCAGCTATTGCCATTGATTTCTCGAGAACTTCTCCAAGATTGCCAAGCCCCTGTCCGGTCTGCTTCACAAGGGCATCAAGTTTGATTGGACAGAAAAGTGTCAGGAAAGTTTGCAGGCACTCAAAGACAAGCTGACTTCTGCCTCAGTGCTTGCTCACCTGATACTAAGAATGACTTCGTCATTTACTGCGATGCTTCACGTCAAGGATTAGGCGGTGTCCTAATGCAAGAGCGCAGAGTGATTGCTTATGCCTCTCGACAATTGCGCCCTCACAAAGAGAACTACCCAGTTCATGACCTCGAGCATGCTACTGTCATACATGCACTAAAACAGTGGCGACATTACCTTCTTGGTAATCATTGTGAGATATTCACCGAGCACCAAAGTCTGAAGTACCTATTTACTCCACCAGATTTGAACCTCCGTCAGCAAGATGGATGGAGATTGTAGCAGACTTTGATTTCGGTATTTCCTATACCCCTGGCAAGGCTAATGTAATGGCTGATGCTTTGAGACGCAAGTCATATTGCAACCATCTTGAGGTTCGGAAAGTTCAGCCCTCGCTTGTTGAAGAATTCAGAAAGCTGAACCTCCATATTTTTCCTCCTGGTGCACTCGCTCCCCCTCCTCCTAAGTGCCGCAAAATGAGCCCTCACGTTGTTCCCCAGGGTTCTCTCAATACCCTGGTTGCTAAACCAGATCTCGTGGACAACATCAAGGAGCTGCAGAAATATGACTCTCAAGCCCACAAGATTAAGTGCTACCTCACAAAAGGAAATCCCTCATTCTTCACTGTTGCTGATGATGGCACTTTGTGCTTCAAAGGCCTCCTAGTGGTGCCGTGTAAGGAGAAAAACCTAGATATGACTAAGTAGGTTATGGAAGAAGCTCATGACTCTTTGTTGTCTATTCATCCCGGTAGCACCAAGATGTACCAAGACATTCGTCAAAGACTCTGGTAGTCAAACATGAAGCAAGGCATTGCTCGCTATGTTGCTGAATGTGTCGTTTGGCGTCGTATCAAAGCAGAACATCAAAGTCCTGCTGGAACTCTGCAACCTATCTCTATTCCTGAATGGAAATGGGACCATGTTGAAATGGACTTCGTCACTGGTTTTCCAAAGTAACAGAAAGGTAATGATGCTATTCTTGTCGTCATTGACCGGCTTTCCAAGGTTGCACACTTTCTGGCCATCAAAGAAATGATCACTGCAAGGCAGCTGGCAACTCTCTATATGTCCAGAATTGTTTCACTTCACGGTATTCCGCTAGTAATCAGCTCAGACCGTGGCAGCTTATTCACTTCAAGATTCTGTGCAAGTTTCCAAGAAGCTATGGGAACTCATCTGTCATTCAACACCGCTTTTCAACCTCAGTCGCAGGGACAAGTTGAACGCGTCAATCATGTTCTCGAAGACATGCTTCGAGCTTGTGTTTTTTCCTTCGACAAGAAATGGGAGGAATCTCTCCCATATGCCGAGTTCTCCTACTACAATAGCTATCAAGCTAGTCTGAAGATGGCCCCCTTCGAATTATTATATGGACGAAAGTGCCGAACCCCTCTGAACTGGTCAAAAACTGGGGAACGTCCACTCTTCAGTCCGGATATTATCTAACACGCCAAAGAACAAGTCCGCGTCATTTGCGAGAATCTCAAGACTGCTCAGTCACGTCAAAAGAGTCAGTATGACCGTCATCATAACGACATGGTCTATCAACCTGGCGAAAAGGCTTATCTTCGAGTCACACCAATGAAGGTTGCTCACTGCGTCGGTATCAAGGGCAAGCTAGCTCCTCGCTATATTGGTCCATTCACTATTCTCGAAAGGCGTGGGAAAGTGGCATACCAGTTGGAGCTTCCGTCGAACCTTTCTCAGGTTCACGATGTGTTCCACGTGTCAAAACTCCACCGGTGCTTCAAGGACCCAATCTGAGCAGTGGATCATGAAGTGGTCGAGTTGCAATAGGACCTCTACTATAAAGAGCATCCAGTCCACATTCTCGACCAAGCTGAACATCGCATACGTCAGAAGGCGATCAAGTTCCTCAAGGTCCAGTGGTTGCATCACTCTGAAGACAAAGCCACTTGGGAACGCGAGGATCGTCTTTGTGAAGAATACCCTACTTTGTTTCTTTCTACCTCCTAAATCTCGAGACGAGATTTCTTGTAGTGGGGAGAATCGTAATGCCCAGATAGTTATGCAACAGTAATCACGCTAACAGTGCCATGTCATCGATTTTTACTGTGGTTAAGTTCACGTTGTTTCGAAGTTGGTTTCATTTTCATATTTAAAATGAGTAAAAAGAAAAGGCAAAAGGTAAATAAAATAAAAGGAGAAGGCAACCCAAAAAATCAAAACAAAAGGCCCCTGGCCCAATTGGTCCAATCGGCCCAGCCGGCAGGCCCACCCCCCGGCTTATCCCCCCACCCGACAGAAACCCTAACCGCTACCCCCCTCATTCCCTGTGACTACCTCCTGCCGCGCTTGAGGCCGCCTCCTCTGCCGTGCCACCACGGCCCCTCCCGCCTCCGTCCATAGGAGTCCCCGCCTCGTCGTGCTATGCTCACCGGCGGCGCGCCTTGGCCGCGGCCACGCCTCGGGCGTGTGTGCACGAGCCCCGGCGGGTCCATCCTGCCCGGCCGCCTGTTACGCCCGCTCCGCAAGGCCCCTGTGCCACTGACCTATGGGCCCTAGCGCCCTGGCTTTTACAAAAAAAATGTCTAAAGAAAATTAAAAAATAATTTAATTAATTAATAAATAAATAAACTAAACTTAATTAAAGTAATTAGGTAGGTTAATTAGCATAATTAACTAGACTAAGTTAATTAAATCTGTTAATTAGTTAGGCCTATGACAGAATGACCCCACACGTTGACTGCTGATGTCATGCTGACGTCACGCTGTTGTAATAATAATTTTAGGAAATCTTTTAAAGCTTTGATAAATCATATAAAATAAACCGTAGATCGGATGAAAAAGTTTTATACATGAAAGTTGCTCAGAACGGCGATACGAATCTGAACATGAGGTCCGTTCGTCCACCACATGTCCATAGCATAGCAAATGTCAAACCTTTCCCCTCCAGTTCATGTGTTTGACAGACGTCCGGAACCAGGAAAACATTCCCGGATGTTATCCCACTTCACGGGTATCGCGTAGCACTGCGTTAGAACACCTCTAGCACCGCTTATTGTCTTGTTATGCATATGTTTGCATGTATTTACTGTTTCTTCCCCCTCTTCTCTTCGGTAGACCCCGAGACCGCTGCTGATGCCCCTGTGATCGACTTCGTCGACGATGACTCTTCTTCCCTTTGAGTGGAGCTTCCAGGCAAGCCCCCCCACCTTTGATCATCCAAATATCGCCCATTCTATTCTCTCATGCTTGCATTGGATTTTGCTACTGTAATTGATTGCTCCTATTCTGATGCATAGCCTACTTTTGTACCTGCTTATTGTTACCTACCTGCTTATCCTAAACTGCTTAGTATAGGTTGGTTAGTGATCCATCAGTGACCCCCACTTGTCCTTGTTGCCCCTGCTTCATCATCAACGGCTCGATCGACGTGATCGACGACCAGAGCCTGACACCTCACATCACATCACGCCCCTTTTTGTTGCTTGACTCTGCAGAGTTACCATCGAGTGCCGAGGTTGGAACCTCATAAATCACTCCTGATGAGATCTCTGTAGTGTAGCTATTTGGTCGTGGTCAACGAGGGTGGTTCCTTCTTCACCATTCCCGATATGGCTCTGTAGTGCAACACCTCAAGTGTGAACCTCGAGGGTGGTTCCTCTTACGTTCACCTTGATGATTACATCGAGTGGAATCCTCCGAGGGTGATTCCTAGGGTTTTCCCCTTGATGTTTCGACACACGGTTACATTGAATTTACTTGAGACCTTGGTGAAAGTTGGGTGGGCCCAAAGAGCACCCGCAAGATGGTTACGAGGCACGGCCGGGCAGGCAGGCCGCCCCCGAGTGGGCTGGGCTAGCTCTTGCCGTATTTCCTCGAGATGGCGCGACGGGGTCACCTTATCGTGTGTCTCTGCTTGTCTGCGCAAGCTTATAATACACTATGGTTTGGGTATTTGTTCTGAGTTAGCCTTTGGCCTTTACGCACCAACCACCACATGAGAATAGTATTGGGCCTCGACGTCGCAGTATCAGCTGAAGCTTTGTCAGACATCCAGTTCAGCATTGTGGCCGGGCCGGGTCGTGCCATCCACTTCACGGGTGGTGCTGGTATCCCCTTGCACACAAGGACCCGGAGTGCAATGGGCGATGGGCCCAGACCCCGAA
The DNA here is from genome assembly GCF_018294505.1 of Triticum aestivum. NCBI lineage: Eukaryota > Viridiplantae > Streptophyta > Magnoliopsida > Poales > Poaceae > Triticum > Triticum aestivum. Next base: position 153,440,289 of record NC_057804.1, read on the forward strand.
GTGCTTAGGATGTAGACCGGCGGGGACCTCTCTGCTGAGCCTAGGTAGGGCTGTGACATGTTGATCTTTCGAGGCCGGGCATTGACCCAGAAAAGTGTGTCTGGCCAGAGTAATAAAGCATGTTGGAAAACGTGGTGCACCCCTGCAGGGAAGATTATCTATTAGTAGTCGTGTCCAGAGTAACGGACGTTCAGACTTATATCCTGATCTTATACAACTACAAATGGATACTTGAGATATGTGGCTCCGAGATTGCTTTCTCGCAGGGAGTCGAGGAAGGATCTCTGTGCGTTAATGTTACAACATGTTTGATAATTATAAACTGCTATTCTTTACTCTCCTACATGCTGCAAGATACTCGGAGCTGCATGAAGATGCTAGTCTTTGATAGGCTAGGCCTTCCCCCTCTATTCTGGCATTCTGCAGTTTAGTGCACAGATACAAACCTTCCATTTGATACCAATCCATACTTACTATAGATCTGATGCTTGTGAGTACTTTGGATGAGTACTCACGGTTGCTTTGCTACCCCTTTCCCCCCTTCTTCTTTCCGGTTGATGCAACCACATGGTGGATCCCTGGAGCCAGAGGCCACCGCTGACGGATGCTACTACATGGAGACCACCGACGACCAGGAGTAGTTAGGAGGTCCCAGGCAGGAGGCCTTGTGTCGGTGTCAAAACCAGCGGATCTCAGGTAGGGGGTCTCGAACTGTGCGTCTAGGCGGATGGTAACAAGATACAAGGGACACGGTGTTTTTACCCAGGTTCGGGCCCTCTCGATGGAGGTAAGACCCTACTCCTGCTTGATTAATATTGATGATATGGGTAGTACAAGAGTGGATCTACCACGAGATCAGAGAGGCTAAACCCTAGAAGCTAGCCTATGGTATGATTGTTGTTCGTCCTATGGACTAAAACTCTCCAGTTTATATAGACACTGGAGAGGGCTAGGGTTACACAAAGTCGGTTACAATGGGAGGAGATCTTCATATCGAATCGCCAAGCTTGCCTTCCACGCCAAGGAAAATCCTACCCGGACACGGGACGACGTCTTCAATCTTGTATCTTTATAGTCCGGGAGTGCGGCCAAAGGTCATAGTCCGGCCATCTGGACACCCCCTAATCCAGGACTCCCTCAGTAGCCCCTGAACCAGGCTTCAATGACAACGAGTCCAGCGCGCAAACTTTCTTCGGCATTGCAAGGCGGGTTCCTCCTCCAAATATTCAATAGAAGATGTTGAACACTAGGATAGTGTCCGGCTCTGCAAAATAAGTTCCACATGCCACCGTAGAGAGAATAATATCTACACAAATCTAATTTGCTGACGTACTCCGTGTCATGACATCACGCCACGGCCAGGCCTTTATTCGAATCGTTTTACTGTTCCACCTCAGCATGTTTAGCGAGGCGGTTTCCTTGGCACGTCTTGTCAAAGCAGAGATCGTGTCCCCTTATTCCGGGATTCTCATCAATACGGGCATGGGTAACCCAACCGCGCCATTAACCACGGCGCTTCAGAGATAAGCGAGTTTTATTAGACTGGTGGGGGCTCATAGTCTCGGCCGCCCATATAAGGGGATAAGGATCCACCCTTTCCTTTCACGCCTTCTTCCTCCCTTGCTCATAGTCTCGGCCGCACACTCGAGCTCCAGCGCCCAGGTCCTCACTTCCCACCTCGACCTTTCTCCAATCATGTCCGGAGCGGGATGTAGATGGATAGCCTCCTCCATCACGGACGGGCAAATCAAAAATTTGAGGAAGGCCGGATACTTGTCCGATGACATGGCGCACCGGCTTCCCGAGGAGGGGCAACTCATCCCCACCCCTAGGCCCCATGAGAGGGTCGTGTTTCTCCCCCATTTCCTTCGTGGACTGGGCTTTCCCCTTCACCCATTCGTCCGGGGCCTCATGTTCTACTACGGCCTGGACTTTCACGATCTGGACCCGAACTTCATCCTCAACATTTCAGCGTTCATCGTCGTGTGTGAGGCCTTCCTCCGCATCTAGCCTCACTTTGGCCTATGGCTGAAGATCTTCAGCGTCAAGCCGAAGGTCGTGGGCGGACGTCAAGCGGAGTGCGGAGGCGCCATGGTTGGCAAAATATCCAACATCACATGGCTAGAGGGCGCCTTCGTAGAGACCATCAAAGGATGGCAATCGGGGTGGTTCTACATCACCGAGCTGCATGACCCTCAATGGGCAGCGGTCCCCGAATTTTGATCCTGCATCCCCACTCGGCTCACATCTTGGAAGGAGACGGGCCTGTCATGGGGTAGTCCGGGAGAGGTGACCGGACTTCAAACCTGCGTCCGGGACCTGGTGAACAAGAAGGTTAAGCTTGTCAACATAGTCCAGGTCATGCTCTTCCGCCAGATTCTTCCGTGTCAATGACGGGCCTTCACCTTCTGGGAGTTCGACCCGGCCAAGCACCAGACTCTGTCCCGGCTTTTTGACACAAAGCACGAGGACACTTGGAAGGTGCTATTCAAGAGCTCCGAGGTCTCCCCACCCATCACCGAAGACCGCGGATTCTCTGCCAAGCGCCAAGCCGCCGAAGTAAGCTCGCATTTAGTCTTTCTCGGGACACTTGATTTCCATGGTTTGATTTTATGCAGGATCTAAACTCCTGTTCCTTTGACAGGACTGGAAGAGGACATCCGGATAGTTTGATTGCCCGGCCCCTTTGCCCGAAGGCCCAGCAGACGCGCGCTTAACGGAGTTGCTGGTTCCGGCACCTCACGTGGTGCCAGAGAAGAAGGCCAAGAAGAAGGCCACGGGGACCCGAAAGAGTTCCCGGCGCATGGTGGTGTCGGATTCGTCGCCCGACAACCCCGAAGCTCCCTCCGCCTCTGAGGACGAGGAGGAGGAAGAAGAAGAAGAAGAAGCCTCAACCCCTCCAGCGAGGGGAGGAAAGAAAAGGAAGGCCGCCCCAACTGGGGGGCCAGAGGGTCCAAGAAGGGGAGGACCCTTCTGGCGGACTACGCCTCCGATGCCGAAGACAGCGGGGAGGAATGGCCATCCAGGGTCAAGCCCCTGGCAAAATCGTAAGTATCCGGATACCAGAATAACTTATGGCACTCCTCTGATGTATGGCACCTTCTGACGCTGAATTCAATTATGCAGTCCGTCCCGGGCTCAGCTCGGCGATTCATCGAGAGGCTCCCTGGACTCGTCGGATGTGAATAACGCTTCACTCCAGAATGTGAACCGGGACTTTCAGTAGGAGAACATTGGATGTTGCTTGCGCAGCCCCTATAAACCGGTTTATACCTTTAGGATAGTTCGGTTTATACATCAGAATTCCTTTCGGTCATTAACATGATCCGGTTTATGCAGCAAAATTTGATAACCTTGAATTGATCTGATATGCATTAGCCCCCAGGTGTCAAGAATATAACCTGTTGTATGCTTGGGACTTAAAATATCATTTGAGAAAAAATCAATCCGCATTAGCCCCCAAGTGCCAAGTGTATAACTTGTTATGTGCTTGGGACTTTGAAAAAAATATTACCAACTTAGTGTCTGTCTTTTGTAGGCTGACTTGACCAACAAAGATTCTAAAATCGCCGATCTCCAGGAGAACATCAAGTCCCAGCAAGCCGAAACTTCAAAGGCCAAAGAAGAGCTGAAGGGCGCTTTGACAGCCATGGAGCAATTGAAGGATGGCTTCAAAGGCGAGCGAGCGGATTGGGCGGCTGAAAACGCCACTTTGCAAAAGCGGGCGGAAGATGCTGAAGCGGCACTTAAACCGGTGGCAGAAGAGCTGACTGGCTTGAAGCGGCAAATCAACGCTATGACTTCTGCCATCTTTGGTAAGTAGCCTTGATCTTTAACCATACTTAATCATCCTTGAAACCTCCGGTTTGATAATATTGTAACCAGTGCAGGTAGCCGTGTTGCCCATCTCGGTTCAGATATGCGCAAGAAATTGAAGGCTGCCTATACCTTGATAGAGCAGTTATATACTGGTGCTCAACGTGTCATTTGCACAGCCTCGTACAATAAACTGCCACCAACATTAATCAAGGACACATTGTCCAAGCTATCCATGATGCCTACCCAGCTAGAAGAAGTGAAAAGATCTGCTGCAAGGGTTGGTGCTTTGTCTGCACTGATTCGGGCTAAGGCTTGGATAGCCGATCTTGATCCGGAGACATTGGAAATGGCTATCCTAGTCAAAAGGAAGATGGGTCGGAATTTGACAATGATGCCCTTTAAGCCTTGACAAAGGAGATGTGCCCGCTTGCAAGTAAACTAGCCGAAGAGACTGATTTTTCTTTCCACCGGTCCATCTATGATGCAGAGAACAGACAGATTGATGCATCGGTTTATGAAGCACAAAATCTAATCCCGCCAATCCATAAGCATACATATGCCCCTGATATTGAACCGTCAGATCTTATAAGCGATGAAGCTATCTTCCGAGCTTTGTCTGGAATTGACTGGGCAAACCTTGACTTCCAGCCACTGGGTGGGGAGGCAGAGGTTGAACCGGCGCAGGATGATCTGCAACCTTCTCATCAAGCTGAAGATGAATCATAATACAGAAGCCGGTTTATCGTCTGCACACCGTCCTCTTTATGAAAAACAATTATTCTTTTGGGCAGTTAAAACACATTGTGATAGGCTAGCTTGAAACACTTGGTCTGCTATACCATCGTGCATAGCTTGAAACACTTGGTCTGCTATGCCATCGTGCATAGCCACTTTTCTGAGACTGTCAATCTGACGTGATACGCAATGTCTGCTTATGATCTTTAACAGTTTTATGCCATCCTGTTTTCTGCATGTGATAAACTAAATATTTCCCTCGCGGTTTACCGTCGGACGGGTTATGATACCTAATATAAAGCCAGAGTTTTATAACCAGAGCTGTAAAACAATGAAATATGACATATATCATACATGTGATATTGAATCACATTGTTGGTTTACCAAATTTTTGTAGTAAGGGTGATAAACCAAATCTTCGAGTTTTGATAACTCCCACCATGCTGTGCTGGTTTATAATAAGCCATGCAGGGTTATGATAAACCCCGATGATCATCCTGGCGACTTATAGTCAATGCCAGACCGGGTTAATAAACAACGGTTTATAATTGGTTGTGTACTAACAACTGATAGTTGAAAGCCATGCCGGGTTAAGAAACACCGGGTTATATTGGTGACTTTTAGTCAGGCCGGGTCAATAGACGCCGGTTTACCTCAAAACCTTATCCAAGGAGAAAAAACTTGGAAAAACAAAGGCAAATGAAAACTTGTAGTCGAGGCTTTTCAAGGTCTGCCAGGCCCAAATTCGAGGCTTTTCATGGGCTGTCAGGCCGCTGAGTTAAACCATTTTACAAAGCCTTTTAAGATGGACCTCACATTAACCAATCATCGTTTTAACTTTGACGAGTTCAGGGTCTAACTTGTCAAACGTTCGACGGGTCATACCAGGATTACCTGGATGCAGTGGCTTACTTGATGAAGGCAGGTTAACCCGGGGTTATAGGTGAATACACCTGGCTTCCAAGCCTGGCTTGATAGCCTATTACAAGGGTCCTTTCAAACTCTTTGTTGTTGTGCACAAATAGCCCCCAAGTAACATTGTGAGTTGTGCTCAATGGGTACCTATGTTTGAGCTGTGCGTGGCAACAAACTGTCTTTGGTCCCTTAGGTGTGAAGCTCCCAAGCTTTTTTTCTATATGGCTCTATAAGCCGGTTTAATGGGTAATTATAACTCTGCTTTATAAGCATAAGCCCCCATGTAACCAAGAAGACATATAAGACGAAACAGCAGAGGCCCCGCTTTGGCAAGGATGCCGGTTTATTTATTGATCATAATATGTACATTGTCAAAAATATATACATAGGAGGAGCCTGTGGCTCTGGTGTAGTAAGGCCGAAGATGAGCTATATGCCACGGCTGGCGAGTCTCCTCCTCCGCCTTGCATGAGTCTTTGTGCTCTCGAACATCGATGAGGTAGTATGACCCGTTGTTCAGATTCTTGCTGACCACAAAGGGCCCTTCCCAAGGTGGGGATAACTTGTGCATATCCGTCTGATCCTAGATAAGCCGGAGCACTAAGTCGCCTACCTGAAAAGCTCTAGTTTTAACCCAGCGGCTGTGATAACGCCGTTGGTCTTGCTGATAACTCACCGAATGAGCTGCCGCAATATCCCGTTGTTCATCTAACAGGTCCAATGCATCCTGGCGTGCTCTTTCATTGTCCGCTTCAACATAAGACGCCACTCGGGGCGAGTCATGGCGAATATCACTTGGGAGAACTGCTTCTGCTCCATAAACCATGAAGAAGGGTCTGTAACCTGTAGATCTATTGGGGGTGGTGTTAATGCTCCTTAAAACGGAAGGCAACTCTTCCACCCAACAACCTGGTGTCCGCTGCAAAGAGACCATAAGCCGGGGCTTGATACCCTTTAGGATTTCTTGATTAGCTCTCTCTGCCTGACCATTAGACTGAGGGTAGGCCACTGATGACACATCAAGCCGGATGTGTTCACGTTGACAGAACTCTTCCATAGCACCCTTGGAGAGATTCGTGCCATTATCGGTTATAATGGTGTGTGGAAAACCAAAGCGGAAGATCACCTTTTTCATGAATTGAACTGCCGTGGCCGCATCACACTTCGTTACTAGCTCTGCCTCTACCCACTTGGTGAATTTATCAACCGCCACCAGAAGGTGGGTCTTCTTATCCTTGGACCTCTTAAAAGACCCAACCATATCAGCCGCCAGGTGATTGGGATCATCCTCAATTCCTGAGACGGAACATGAACTCGGCGTGAAAACTTCTGGAAGCCATCACACTTTCTGACCAGATCCTCCGCATCAGCATGAGCTGTTAACCAGTAAAAACCATGCCGGGAAGCCTTAGCCACCAAGGATTTTGAACCGGAATGATGACCACAATCGCCTTCGTGGATTTCACGCAAAAATCTCATGGCCTTCTTTAGGAGAAACACAACGCCGAAACACCCCTGAGACACTGCAGTGATGTAACTCGCCATTGATAATGATCATAGACTTGGATCGCCGGATTATCTGCCTGGCCTGAACTTCGTCCTCTAGTAACTCGCCCCAGGTCATATATGCTAGGTATGGTACTGTCCAGTCAGGGATAGCATGAAGAACCGCCACCAATTGAGCTTCCGGGTCAGGAATAGCCAGATCCTCCTCCGTTGTTATCTTGACCGATGGGTTATGCAGAACATCAAGAAAAACATTAGGCGGCATCGGTTTACGTTGGGAACCGAGCCGGCTTAAAGCGCCCGCCGCTTCATTCTTGCACCGATCAATGTGCTCGACCTGGCAACCCTTGAAGTGACCGGCAATGATATCCACCTCACGCCGATAAGCCGCCATAAGTGGATCCTTAGAATCCCACGTACCGGATACATGGTGAGCCACTAAATCGGAGTCGCCAAAGCAACGTACCAAGATTAAGTTCATCTCCTTAGACATCCGAAGACCATGGAGCAAAGCCTCATACTCAGCTACATTGTTAGTACATGGAAACATTAAGCGGAGAACATAACAAAATTTGTCACCTCGAGGGGAAGTAAGAAGCACTCCAGCCCCCGAGCCCTCCAATTGTCTGGACCCGTCGAAGTGAATAGTCCAGTATGTGTTATCCGGTTTATCCTCCGGTGCCTGCAACTCTGTCCAGTCGTTGATGAAATCCACGAGCGCTTGGGACTTGATAGCAGTGCGAGGCATATATTTTAACCCATGAGGCCGAAGCTCAATATCCCACTTAGCAACCCGGCCAGTCACCTCCTTGTTCTGGATGATATCTCCCAATGGAGCGGAACTGACCACGGTGATGGGATGGCCTTGAAAGCACTGCTTAAGCTTCCGGCTTGTCATAAACACTCCATATACCAGCTTCTGCGAATGGGGATATCTCTGTTTGGACTCGATAAGTACCTCACTGATACAATAAACCGGCCGTTGAACCGGATACTCCTTACCAGCCTCTTTGTGCTCCACCACAATAGCCACGCTGACAGCTCGGGCATGAGCAGCCACATATAACAGCAATGGTTCCTTGTCAATGGGGGCAGCAAGAACGGGCGGTTCAGGTAACTGCTTCTTCAAATCCTCAAATTCCGCATCAGCAGCATCACTCCAGACAAAGTTGTCTTTCTTCTTCATCATCTAATAAAGCGGGATCGCCTTCTCCCCCAACCGGCTGATAAACCGGCTTAGTGCTGCAATATGACCCGCCAGTCGTTGAACGTCATTGATACACGCCAGTTTAGCTAGGGACGTAATAGACTTGATCTTTTCTGGATTAGCTTCAATGCCCCTGTTAGACACCCGAAAACCCAAGAGCTTGCCTGCTGGTACACCAAAAACACACTTAGCCGGATTAAGCATCATCTTATAAACCCTCAGATTATCAAAAGTTTCCTGCAAATCAGCTATTAGTGTTCCTGCTTTCCTGGACTTCACCACGATATCATCCACATAAGCATGAACATTGCGCCCAATCGGATTATGAAGGCAATTCTGCACACACCGCTGATAAGTTGCCTGGGCACTCTTGAGCCCAAAAGGCATAGATACATAGTAGAAGGCTCCAAAGGGAGTTATAACAGCCGTCTTCTCGTGGTCCTTAACCGCCATTTTGATCTGATGATAACCCGAATAAGCATCCAGAAAGCTCAACCGCTCACAACCCGCCGTAGCATTAATAATTTGATCAATACGGGGGAGGGAAAAAGGATCAGCTGGGCAAGCCTTGTTCAAATCTGTGTAATCCACACACATATGCCAAGTTCCATTCTTCTTGAGTACCAGCACCGGGTTAGCCAACCACTCAGGGTGAAAGACCTCCACAATAAACCTTGCTTCCAAGAGCCGGGCTACCTCCTCACCAATGGCCTTGCGTCTCTCTTCATTAAAGCGGCGAAGAAATTGGTTGACCGGTTTAAACTTGGGATCAATATTAAGAGTGTGCTCAGCGAGTTCCCTCAGTACACCTGGCATGTCAGAAGGCTTCCATGCAAAGATGTCCCGGTTCTCACGGATGAACTCGATGAGCGTGCTTTCCTATTCGGGATCCAAGTTAACACTGATGCTAAACTGCTTGGATGAAATGCCAGGAACAAAATCAACCAACTTAGTCTCATCATCCGATTTAAACTTCAAAGTCGGATCATGCTCTGTAGTGGGATTCTTCAAAGAAGTCATATCCGCCGGATCAACATTGTCTTTATAGAATTCTAACTCCTCTGTTGCACAAACCGACTCAGCATAAGCCGCATCACCTTCCTCACACTCCAAAGCAATCTTGCGGCTGCCATGAACCGTGATTGTCCCCTTATGACCCGGCATTTTGAGCTGCAGATAAACATAACACGGCCTTGCCATGAACTTAGCATAGACCGGCCTTCCAAACAGGGCATGGTACGGACTTCTGATTTTTACCACTTCAAAGGTCAATGTTTCTGATCTTGAATCATGATCATCTCCAAAAACCACCTCCAGAGCTATCTTACCGACCGGGTAGGCTGATTTACTAGGCACCACATCGTGAAAAACTGTGTTTGACGGTTTAAGATTCTTATCCGTTAACCCCATACGCCAGAAGGTTTCATAATACAAGATGTTGATACTACTCCCTCCATTCATGAGCACCTTGGTGAACTTATAACCTCCAACCTGCGGTGCAACCACCAACGCCAGATGACCCGGATTATCAACCCGGGGCGGATGATCTTCTCAACTCCACACAATTGGCTGTTCGAACCAGCGCAAATAATGAGGCGCGGCCGGTTCAACGGAGTTCACTGCCCTCTTATGAAGCTTCTGATCACTTTTGCACAGACAAGTAGTGAAGACATGATACTGTCCACCATTTAACTGCTTCGGGTTGCTCTAATAACCCGACTGCTGCTGTTGTTGATTCACTTGTTGATTATAACCACCTTGGTTGCCCTGATTGCCTTGATTGCCCTGTCCACCTTGGTTACCTTCAAACCTGAACCGGAGTTGCCTCCACCATAACCCGGCCCGTGAAACACGGGTCCTGAACCGCCAGATGGTCCATGATCATACCGGAAGAGATCTGAATTTTTCAACTCTCGCATAATAAAGCAATCCTTCCATAGGTGCGTAGCTGGCTTCTCTTGCGTCTTGTGCTTTGGTCAGGGCTGGTTCAACAGGCGCTCCTGATTCATACATGATCCTCTGCCTCGCGGGGGCGGTTTACCCTTACGGCGCTGATTATTACCCTGTATGTTGGTGTTAGCCAGAAAATCGGAATTATTGTTCGCTTTGCACTTATCGTTATTCCCATGGCTTGCCTGGTTATGCTGCTGTCCTTTTGCGCCGACATTCTTCTTTCCCTTCTCCGGCTTCTCATCGTTAGACTCGGGATCTTTGGTACTATCAGAATCGGCATACTTAACCAAAGCTGACATGAGTGTTCCCATGTCATCGCAGTGATGCTTGAGCCGTCCCAACTTCAATTTCAGCGGCTTAAACTGGCAATTGCCCTCCAATGTTATGATTGCCGAATCAGCATTGATGCGGTCTCATGAATGCAAGATTTTTGAAACCCGGCACACACAATGGGTTGTTGATTCGCCTTCTCCTTGGACACAAGCGACCAGATCCATGATTGATATAGGTTGCTTGCACGTGTCTTTGAAGTTTGCTATAAACTGGGCCTTCAACTTGTCCCATGAACCGACCGAATTAACAAGCAGACTTTTTAACCAAGTGCGAGCCGTTCCATCCAACATCATGGTGAAGTACTTTGCACATGCCGCTTTGTCCACATCCAGCATCTCCATCGCCATCTCATAACTCTCAACCCATGACTCGGGGGGTAAATCGGCGGTGTAATTAGGCACCTTACGTGGACCCTTGAAATCCTTGGGTAACCGCACATTACGTAAAGCTGTGGTGAGACACGACACCCCCCAAGAGCTGAAAACCAGTCCTCATTCGACTGACGTTGTCGGTTGACCCGGAGCGGCTTGATGATTCGCGTACTGTGCTACCAACTGTGCTGCTAACTCTGCCTCCCGACGCGCTCTACCGTTGTTCACCACATCCCGAGCATTCATACCACCGCGCACTGGATTAGGCCCTTGAGGGGCGTCATGGTTCCGCGCACTGCTTGACACACGCGGTTCATCAATGTGCCTGCTATAACTCTTGCTCGGGCGAGGGGTTGAATGGATTATGTCTCGGCTATATGAATAGGCCTACTGCTGTACCATGGCCGTTTGAAGGAGATCCCTGGCCCGCCGCGTCTCGACCGCCACTGGAGACTCGCCATCCATCAGAATAGCTGCCAATCGGGACGCGGCAGCAATCATATTATCCAAAGGGGTGGAGAAGTGACCCGACAGGGTCGGCATGTATTGCGGCGGGCTATCTGTTCATCGAAGCGGGTCTATCACCCGTGGCTGATCTGGCGCTCCTATCCCAGGTGCTTCAATCCGGCTTACTGCTGCTGGATTACTGGGCCCTTCTCCTGGTGTGTTGAAGAGATTCATTGCTTCATAAACTGGCGATAGACGAGACCGGTGCCTCCTCCTCAACACCTCATTCAAAGCATTCTGATCCAGCAGGAGCTGGTAATTCTCTACTTGAATCCACTGTGACTGGGCATCCACAGCGGCCCATTCATCAGCCATCCTGGTTTCCTCAGCCACCAAGTACTCCTTGTCCTGAGTTATCTGATCCCGCAGCTTCATGACCTCTGCATTCTACCGATCTTGAGTCTTCGGGTTAACCGCTGTGCTTAACAGTGTCGTCCAGGCGTCCAATAAACCAGACATAACTTGGGCCGGCCGGCGCGTGGCGCCTCCTGCCCCTGCTGCCAATCCGGAAGTCATTGCTGTTGCAGTTGAATATTGCAATGTGGGACGTGTACCGGCCATGAAAATTGCGACCCGGTTTGGCGGTTCAAAGGGGTCCAGAATACTGTCGCCATCGGAAAAGCCCCCGAACTGGCCATCTTGTAGTTGGTATAGTGACTCAGTCTCGCCGGTGGATGATTCGCCATATGAGTAAACGACCGTCTCACCATCGGACACCGGTTCAGATTCCGCACCATGGATGAATCCTACGAACGCACATTTCATGGCAGGCTGAACCCGGACAGGGCTCGCATGCTGAGCCGTCTCGACGAGGTCGGTTCAGATGTCCGGCTCGGGGCCCGGTTCGCCGATATTGCCAATGAAAATGTGAATTCCGCCAAAAGGGACCCGGTACCCATACTCAATTGAGCCGGCCTCGGGGCCCCAGCCTATGTCGTCGATGTAAAGCTTGCCGCGATGACTCTTGGACATCCGACCAACCATGTATCCCTTGAGTCCTTCAAAGTTGCCCTTCAAGAACTCGAAACCATCGTGCGATAGCCCCACGGTGGGCGCCAACTATCATGGAATTAACACGTCAGATGTCCTAGCGAGAGGACTTAGTCGTGGATCCATCACAGCAAGATTAGCTGAAAGGGGTTAAACCGGACAAAGGACACGGGGAGTTTATACTGGTTCGGCCCCTTGCGGTGAAGGTAAAAGCCTATGATCCAGTTGTGGTGGAATTGATGGTGTCTCGATGAGCAGGGAGCAAATCCGCTTTACCTATCTCTGGAGTTGTAGTTGCTTGTCCCTGAACCGCCGCCGGGTCGGCCCTTTATATACACAGGTTAACGCACGGCAGTTTACAGAATACCGAGGCCGGCTCATACATGTGTCCGGCTCGGTTTCTACCTTTCCCTAACCTACAACACAAGTTACATATCTCATGGCGGTTTATGTCTATGGGCCCTAATCCGCCCTTGGGCTCCAGGCCTCTAGGCTTCAATAGTAAAGGGCCATACTCCTTGTCTTCATGGGCTTCAATATGGATGAGCATAAACCGGCCCCTCCTGGGCGGTTTATAGTCAGTAGTTATATCCCCAACAGGACGCATGCGAGCAATCTGCCGCACAGGCAAATCGGGAGGCGTGCGTGCAGGTGTGTGAATTGACGAAGGTGTGCTTGCTGTGCAGTGTCATCAGGAGGCGTGCGAGTAGCTATGTGAAACGACGGTAGGCACGCCAGTAGTCCGGTGCGCAGGCTCATTGGGAGGCAATCAAGTGGTTTGATTGCTACCCGCGTCTCTCCCACTACTCCATATTAAGAGCTCTCCCATATTAATGGCGTGCGCAAGCGGCCGCAACCCCCATCCTCACCACACACACAATCCCCTCTCTCAGCTTGCATCCTCGACGCTGCTCTTAGTCATCAAAGCCGTCAGTGTATGAGGATGCTGCCGTAGCGCCCCATCGGAGGGAGTGACGATGTCGGGCCTCCTAAAGCACCGGAGCATGTTGTGGAGATGGAGACAGTGGTTGCCGTCACCGCCGACGAGTTAGTGCTGCAACCTGACGTCGTCGACGGCGTCGAGCTTCCACAATCGGAGGCGGAGTTCCACACCGACTCTGGTGACAACTCGGGCAACGACTCCGACGATTACTCCGACGATGAAGGACAACTGGTTAGTCATCTATAGTCATTTATGTGTCAAATAGATCCCAGGGTTTCTTCGGTTACTCCTATGTCCCCCTTTTTAGTATAGAAATCCTATGGTTATGTTCTCCCAATCCATGAAATCTGAGTAAGTTTCATTAGATCTGTGTAGTGTATTGATTGTTTGAGTGGTACATTTGATAAGTGATTAGTTGTTTCATCTGTGGAAATGATTTCTGCTAGTAATCCGATTAGGGTTAGTGTTCGTGCTAATAATTCCTAGCCAGGACTTGACAATTGATTTCAAATGACCTACATATGTTTGTGCCATTATTTTCTTCAAGATTGGTCTATACATAGATGAATGTGCTTAAAAATCAAACCATAATCTCTGGATATGTATAAATAAATTGCCATAAATTCCTAATCCTACTTCACAACATGTAATCGTTGATTTGATGCCAATTTTTGGTAACTGCCAAATGTTTGCTAGATATTAGTTTGTAACCATTAATTTGACACCACATTTTTTTACTATATTTGTATAGGAGCTGTCTGACGATGTGGACATTGAGGATGAAGATGTCCAGAGGAGGTACAAATCCTGAGGGAGCTTTTTGCGGGAATGAATAACAGGCATATTAGGACCTGGGATGGCGGCTATCGATGCCTATTTTGCAACCACAAGCTTCATGACGTGTATCAAAGTGTTCTAGCGCATGCAAGAGGACGAGTCGTTGGCTCCTTCAAGTATAAGTATTCTAGCAGGGTGGCGCACGGCTCGTACGCCGAGTACCTGGGGAAGCTTCAAGATCGTGCCGGCATGTGAGATGAGATGTGGGATCGAACTATGTACGCTTGACCATGCTTAATGACTGTTGAACTATGCTTGTGTACGTGTACGCTTATTATCTATGTTTGACTATGTTAAATCTATGTTTACTTATGTCTAACTACGGTATATGGATGCAATCAGTTCGGTTTATGGAATCTACCTCCGTCCTCGTTTATTGGTCCCCTTTGTATTTTTTGTTAAATGTTGACCAAAGATTTAACTGACAAAATGTTAGTGCAGGTCAGCAAAAATTATACCGTTGGATCCTTATTTGAACATAGTGTTCAATGATATAATTTTTGGTGACATGCATAAACATTTCTTAATTAAATATTTGGTCGTAATTTGGTACGAATTACAAAGGGACCAATAAACCAAGATGGAGGTAGTACGTCAATCACACACGTTTCCAAAAATTGGAACCATGTACAATGACATTCGTTTTGCCCGTTGTGTGCATCACACAGGGTTGGCTCTAGCAAACCGTTGCCTCCGAAATTCTTTGTGGGAAAGAAAACCCTCACCACCCAATTCATAATAGAAAAAAGAAAACCCTCGCCATCCCCACGTCAGAAAAACCCTCACCCCCACTCGCCACCCCCTGCCTTCGGTCCCCATTCACACCTGCACCAGCTCCTCCGCGTCTATGCATGGCACCGCCTATCGCGGCGGTAACCACTTAGCTCGATGCCTGCCATCGCCGCCAAGGTACCAACAAACCCCAGTGCATTTCGCCACTTCCGCTTGCCGCCCCTGATACGTCTCCAATGTATCTATAATTTTTTATTATTCCATGCTTTTATATTATATGTTTTGGATGTTTAATAGGCATTTATGTGCCATCTTATATTATTTTTGGGACGAACCTATTAACCGGGGGCCCAGTGCCAGTTTCTGTTTTTTTGTGCCTAGTTTAGAGTTTTGCAGAAAAGGAATACCGAACGAAGTCCAAACAGAATGAAACCTTCACAATGATCTTTCTTGGAACGAAAGCAAACCGGAAGACTTGGAGATGAAGTCTAAGATGCAACAAGGCAACCACGAGGCAGGAGGGCGCGCCCAGGGGGGTAGGGCGTGCCCCCAACCCTCATGGGCCCCTTGTAGCTCCCCTGACCTAGTCCCTTCGCCTATATATACTCTTATAGCATAAAAACATCTGGGGGAGCCACAGAACCACTTTTGCACCACTGAAACCTTCTGTACCCGTGAGATCCCATCTTGGGGCCTTTTCCGACATCCTGCCGGTGGGGGATTTGATCATGGAGGGCTTCTACATCAACACCATTGCTCTTCGATGAAGCGTGGGTAGTTTACAACAGACCTTCGGGTCCATAGTTATTAGATAGATGGATTGTTCTCTCTCTTTGATTGTCAATACCATGTTCTCCTCGATGTTCTTGGAGATCTATTTGATGTAATAGTCTTTTGTGGTGTGTTTTCCAAGATCCGATGAATTGTGGATTTGTGATCAAGATTATCTATGAATATTATTTGGTTCTTCTCTGAATTCTTATATGCATGATTTGATATCTTTTGCAAGTCTCTTCGAATTATCTGTTTAGTATGGCCTACTAGATTGATCTTTCTTGCAATAGGAGAAGTGCTTAGCTTTGGGTTCCATCTTGCGGTGTCCTTTCCGAGTGACAATAGGGGCAGCAAGGCACGTATTGTATTGTTGCCATCGAGGATAAAAATATGGGTTTTTTATCATAATTCTTGAGTTAATTCCTCTACATCATGTCATCTTGCTTAATGCATTACTCGGTCTACTTGACACGAATGTGATGCCTATGTTCATGATCATTGCCTTAGATATCGTCATAACTATACGCTTTTCTATCAATTGCTCAGTAGTAATTTGTTCACCCACCATAATATTTGCTATCTCGAGAGAAGCCACTAGTGAAACCTATGGCCCTCGGGTCTCTTTTCCATTATATTGAATCTTGTTTACATCTTGCTAGTTTCCGATCTGATATTTTGTAACCTTTACTTTCCAATCTGTAAACCAAAAATACCAAAAATATTTACTTTAATGTTTATCTATCTCTATCAGATCTCACTTCTGCAAGTGACCATGAAGGGCTTGATAACCCCTTTATGGCGTTGGGTGCAAGTTGTTGATTGTTTGTGCAGGTATTCGGTGACTTGTGCGTCGTCTCCTACTGGATTGATACCTTTGTTATCAAAACTGAGGGAAATACTTATGCTACTTTTCTGAATCACCCTTTCCTCTTCAAGGGAAAACAAACACAAGCATAAGAGGTAGCAAGAAGGATTTCTGGCGCCGTTGCTAGAGAGAACTACGTCAAGTCAAGCCAGACTAAGTACTCATCATAAACTCTTCTCCCTTGCATTACATTATTGGCCATTCGCCTCTCGTTTTCCTCTCTCCCACTTCGAAAATGATTTTCGAAAACCTTTGCCTTTTCTTCGCCCCTCTTCGGTTCGGCTCTTTTCGATTGCTTCTTGTGTTCTTGTGTGTTGGATTGGTTGCTTTGTCACGATGGCTCAAGATAATAATAAATTGTGTGACTTTTCCAATACCAACAACAATGATTTTATTAGCACTCTGATTTCTCAAACTCCCAATGTTGAATCTTGTGAAATTAATGCCGCTTTGCTAAATCTTGTTATGAAAGGTCAATTTTCTAGCCTTCCTAGTGAAGATGACGCATCCCATCTAAACAATTTCGTTGATTTGTGCGATATGCAAAAGAAGAAAGATGTGGATAATGATATTGTTAAATCGAAGCTATTTTCGTTTTCGCTTAGAGATTGTGCTAAAACTTGATTCTCATCTTTGCCTAAAAATAGTATTGATTCATGGAATAAATGTAAAGATGTTTTTATCTCTAAGTATTTTCCTCCCACTAAGATCATCTCCCTTAGGAACGATATTATGAACTTTAAGCAACTTGATCATGAGCATGTTGCACAATCGTGGGAGAGGATGAAATTGATGATACGTAATTGCCCTACACATGGTTTGAATTTGTGGATGATTATACAAAAAAATTATGCTAGATTGAATTTTGCTTCTAGAAATCTTCAAGATTCGGCTGCGCGAGGTACTTTTATGGAAATCACTTTAGGAGAGGCTACTAAGCTCCTAAATAATATTATGGTTAATTATTCCCAATGGCACACCGAAAGATCCACCAGTAAAGACGCTCATGCGATTGAAGAGATTATTGTTTTGAGTGGAAAGATGGATGAACTTATGAATTATTTGCTAATAAAAGTGCTTCTTATGATCCTAATGACATGCTTTTGTCCACTTCGATTGAGAATAAGAATGAATCTATGGATGTGAATTTTGTTGGTAGGAACAATTTTGGTAACAACGGGTATAGAGGCAATTTTAATCCTAGGCCGTTTCCTAGTAATTCCTCTAATAATTATGGTAATTCCTACAATAATTCTTACGGAAATTTTAATAAGATGCCCTTTGATTTTGAGAATAGTGTTAAAGAATTTATGAGTTCGCAAAAGAATTTCAATGCTTTGATTGAAGAAAAATTGCTTAAGATTGAAGAGTTGGCTAGGAACGTGGATAGATATTCTCTTGATGTTTATTCTTTGAAACTTAGATCTATTCCACATAAGCGTGATATCAATGAGTCTCTCAAGGCCATGAGAATTTCAATTGATGAGTGCAAAGAAAGAACCGCTAAGATGAGTGCTAAAAAAGATTGGTTTGTAAAAGCGTGTTCTTCTAGTTTTCATGATAACAATGATGAAGATCTAAAAGTGATTGATGTGACTCCTATTAAATATTTGTTTTCAAATATGAATCTTGATAAAGATAGGACTGGAGATGAGTCAACTTTAGTTAAAAGGCGTCCCAATGATTCGGAGTTTTTAGATCTAGATGCAAATATTGATAAAGGTGGGATTGAAGAGGTCAAGACTTTAAGTAGCAATGAACCCACTACTTTGGATTTCAAGCAATTTAATTATGATAATTGTTCTTTAATAGATTATATTTCCTTGTTGCAATCTGTGTTAAATTACCCTCATGCTTACAATCAAAACAAAGCTTTTACTAAACATATCGTTGATACTATGATGCAATCTTTTAAAGAAAAGCTTGAACTAGAAGTTTCTATCCCTAGAAAACTTTATGATGAGAGGGAACCTACTATTAAGATTAAGATTAAATATTATGAATGTTATGTTTTCTGTGATTTGGGTGCTAGTGTTTCCATGATTCCAAAAACATTATGTGATGTGCTAGGTTTCCGTGAATTTGATGATTGTTCTTTACATTTGCGTCTTGCGGATTCCACCATTAAGAAACCTATGGGAAGGATTAATGATGTTGTTATTGTTGCAACTAGGAATTATGTGTCTGTAGGTTTCATTGTTCTTGATATAGATTGCAATCCTACATGTCCTATTATTCTTGGTACACCTTTCCTTAGAACGATTGGTGCAATTATTGATATGAAAGAAGGAAGCATTAATTCCAATTTACATTATGGAAAGGCATGGAACACTTTCCTAGGATGAAAATGAAATTGCCTTATGAATCTATTATGAGATCCACTTATGGATTGCATACTAAAGATGGCAATACCTAGATCCATTCGCGTTTTTATGCCTAGCTAGGGGCATTAAACGATAGCACTTGTTGAGAGGCAACCCAGTTTTATTTTTGTTCTTTACTTTTTGCTCCTGTTTAGTAATAAATAATTCATCTAGCCTCTGGTTAGATGTGGTTTTATGTTTTAGTTAGTGTTTGTGCCAGGTAGAACCTTTGAGAAGACTTGGGTGAAAGTTAATGTGATCTTGCTGTAAAAAAACAGAAACTTTGCGCTCACGAGATTAGCTGTCGTTTTTTATAGAAGAGCAATTTTACATTGATTCTTGTTGCAGAAGATTAATAGACAAATTCATCACGTCCACCAGTTTATTTCAGAATTTTTGGAGATACATAATTATTAGAAAGTTACAGATTACTGCAGACTGTTCTGTTTTTGATAGATTATGTTTTCGCGTGTCCTTTGCTTATTTTGATTAATCTATGAGTAGTATCGGGGGGTATGAACCATAGAGAAGTTGGAATAAATTAGATATTACACCTATATAAATAAAGAATGAGTTCACAACAAACCTTAAAGTGGTGATTTATTTTCTTATACTAATGGAGCTTATCAGATTTTCCGTTGAGTTTTGTGTTGTGAAGTTTTCAAGTTTTGGGTAAGGATTTGATGGACTTTGGAATAAGGAGTGGCAAGAGCCTAAGCTTGGGGATGCCCCGGAAGGCATCCACTCGTTCGTCTTCTTCTATCGGTAACTTCACTTGAGGCTATTTTTTTATTCACCGCATGATATATGTTTTGCTTGGAGCGTCTTGCATGATTTGAGTCTTTGCTTTTTAGTTTACCACAATCATCCTTGCTGTACACACCTTTTGGGAGAGATACGCATGAATTGTGATTTATTAGAATACTCTATGTGCTTCAGTTATATCTTTTGATCTACAATATTGCTCTAGTGCTGCACTTATATCTTTTTAGAGCACGGCGGTGGTTTTATTTTATAGAAATTGTTGAACTCATGCTTCACTTATATTATTTTGAGAGTTTCTTAGAACAGCATGGTAATTTGCTTTTGTTATAAATTTATTCCTAATCTGATGGGCATCCAATATGGATATAATAAAAACTTTCATATGAAGTGCATTGAACACTATGCGAAGTTTGATTCTTTATGATTGTTTTGACATATGAAGATGGTGATATTAGAGTCATGCTAGTAGAGTAGGTGTGAATTTGAGAGATACTTCTGTTAAAGTTTGTGATCCCCGTAGCATGCACGTATGGTGAACCATTATGTGATGAAGTTGGAGCATGATTTATTTATTGATTGTCTTCCTTATGAGTGGCGGTCGGGGAAGAGCGATGGTCTTTTCCTACCAATCTACCCCCCTAGGAGCGTGCGCGTAGTACTTCGTTTTGATAACTAATAGATTTTTGCAATAAGTATGTGAGTTCTTTATGACAAATGTTGAGTCCATGGATTATACACACTCTCACCCTTCCACCATTGCTAGCCTCTTTTGTGTCGTGCAATTTTCTTCGATACCTTACACCCACCTTATACCTTCCTCAAAAAAGCCCCCGTACCTACCTATTATGGCATTTCCATAGCCATTCCGAGATATATTGCCATGCAACTTTCCACCGTTCTGTTTATTATGGCACGCTCCATTATTGTCATTTTTCTTTGCATGATCATGTAGTTGACATCGTATTTGTGCCAAAGCCACCATTCATAATTTTTTCATACATGTCACTCTTGAATCATTGCACATCCCGATACGCTGACGGAGGCATTCACATAGAGTCATATTTTGTACTAAGTATCGAGTTGTAATTCTTGAGTTGTAAAGTATAAAGTGTGATGATCTTCATTATTAGAGCATTTTCCCAGTGAGGAAAGGATGATGGAGACTATGATTCCCCCACAAGTCGGGATGAGACTCTGGACGAAAAATAAAAAAAATAAAAAAAGAGGCCAAAAAAAGGAGAAGGCCCAAAAAAACAAAAAAAACGAAAGATGAGAGAAAAAGAGAGAAGGGGCAATGCTACTATCCTTTTACCACACTTGTGCTTCAAAGTAGCACCATGATCTTCATGATAGTGAGTCTCCTATGTTGTCACTTTCATATACTAGTGGGAATTTTTCATTATAGAACTTGGCTACGATGGGCTTCCTCAAATGCCCTAGGTCTTCGTGAGCAAGCAAGTTGGATGCACACCCACTTAGTTTCTTTTTGAGCTTTCATACACTTATAGCTCTAGTGCATCCGTTGCATGGCAATGCCTATTTACTCACATTGATATCTATTGATGGGCATCTCCATAGACCATTGATGCGCCTAGTTGATGTGAGACTATCTTCTCCTTTTTGTCTTCTCCACAACCTCCATTCTATTACACCTATAGTGCTATGTCCATGGCTCACGCTCCTGTATTGCGTGAAAGTTGAAAAAGTTTGAGAACATCAAAAGTACGAAACAATTTCTTGGCTTGTCATCGGGATTGTGCATGATTTAAATATTTTGTGTGATGAAGATAGAGCATAGCCAGACTGTATGATTTTGTAGGGATAGCTTTCTTTGGTCATGTTATTTTGAGAAGACATGATTGCTTTGTTAGTATGGTTGAAGTATTATTGTTTTTATGTCAATATTAAACTTTTGTATTGAATCTTTTGGATCTGAACAGTCATGCCACAATAAAGAAAATTACATGGATAAATATGTTAGGTAGCATTCCACATCAAAAAATTTGTTTTTATCATTTATCTACTCGAGGACGAGCAGGAATTAAGCTTGGGGATGCTTGATACGTCTCCAATGTATCTAATTTTTTTTATTGTTCCATGCTATTATATTATATGTTTTGGATGCTTAATAGGCATTTATATGCTATTTTATATTAGTTTTGGGACTAACTTATTAACTGAGGGCCTAGTGCCAGTTTCTGGTTTTTTGCCTATTTTTGAGTTTTGCAGCAAAGGAATACCAAACGGAGTCCAAACAAAATGAAACCGTTGTGATGATCTTTCTTGGACCGAAAGCAAACAAGAAGACTTGGAGATGAAGTCGGAGACGCAACGAGGCAGCCACGAGGCAGGAGGGCATGCCCAGGGGGGTAGGGCGCGCCCTGCACCCTCGTGGGCCCCTCGTAGCTTCCCTGACCTAGTTCCTTCACCTATATATACTCTTACACCCTAAAAACATCAGGGGGATCCAAGAAACCACTTTTGCACCGCCGCAACCTTCTGTACCCGTGAGATCCCATCTTGGGGCCTTTTCCGATGTCCTGTCGGAGGGGGATTCGATCACGGAGGTCTTCTACATCAACACCATTACCTCTCCGATGAAGCGTGATTAGTTTACCGCAGACCTTCGGGTCCATAGTTATTAGATAGATGGCTTCTACTCTCTCTTTGATTCTCAATACCATGTTCTCCTCGATGTTCAGGGTGATCTATTCGATGTAATACTCTTTTGCGGAGTGTTTGCCGAGATCCGATGAATTGTGGATTTATGATCAAGATTATCTATGAATATTATTTTGTTCTTCTCCGAATTCTTATATGCATGATTTGATATCTTTTGCAAGTCTCGTTGAATTATCGGTTTAGTTTGGCCTACTAGATTGACATTTCTTGCAAATGGAGAAGTGCTTAGCTTTGGGTTCAATCTTGCAGCGTCCTTTCCTAGTGATAGTAGGGGCAGCAATGCATGTATTGTATTGTTGCCGTCGAGGATAAAAAGAAAGGGTTTTCATCATATTTCTTGAGTTAATTCCTCTATATCATGTCATCTTGCTTAATGTGTTACTCTGTTCTTTATGAACTTAATACTCTAGATGCATGCTGGATAGAGGTCGATGTGTGGAGTAATAGTAGTAGATGCAAGCAGGAGTCAGTCTACTTGACATGGACGTGATGCCTATGTTCATGATCATTGCCTTAGATATTGTCATAACTATGCGCTTTTCTACCAATTGCTCAGTAGTAATTTGTTCACCCACTGTAATACTTGCTATCTCGAGAGAAGCCACTAGTGGAACCTATGGCCCCCGAGTCTCCTTTCCATTATATTGAATCTCGTTTACATCCTGCTAGTTTCCGATCTACTGTTTTGCAATCTTTACTTTCCGATCTATAAACCAAAAATACCAGAAATTTTTACTTTAACATTTATCTATCTCTATTAGATCTCACTTTTGCAAGTGACCGTGAAGGGCTGGACAACCCCTTTATCGCGTTGGGTGTAAGTTCTTGATTGTTTCTGCAGGTATTCGGTGACGTGTGCGTCGTCTCCTACTGGATTGATACCTTGGTTATCAAAACTAAGGGAAATACTTAAGCTACTTTGCTGCATCACCCTTTCCTCTTCAAGGGAAAACCAACGCGAGCTCAAGAGGTAGTAGCGGCCTATCACCATCAACTTTCTCGACACTGCTCGCGGTCGACCCAGCTCAGTTCGGTTGGGGAATCTGCCGTAATGAGGGTTCTTTCTCATGGACGACGAGGTAACTAATTTAATGAGTTATTATCTCATCTCTTATCCCAGTTCATCTGCCTCCTTTAATTACCCGGCGGAAATCACCGTCGATTCATTTTTATTAGAGCTGATTTGAGGGTTTTCTTTTATTCATAGAGTGTACAGTGCACCGACACATCAGGACTTTGCGACCTCCGCCAGGGACTCCATCTCACCATACTAGATGACTTGAGTATGTGCGCGGTATGTTCAATCGCACGCAATATCGGTTGGCACAGCCTACTTTCCTGAACATATTCTAAATGTTGCTACATTTGGATAAAAGGTGCCACATGCACCACATACGTCAAAGGGTATTCCCCCCCTCTTCTTTCTATACTAGGCAAATTAATGATGTATTGTTCTTTCGATTACTCTCATATTTCCATGACATCATGTTTACCCTCTCTGATTAATTATAGATTTTTGTCCTTCGATTTCAATTGATGTATAGTTCTTTCAATTTGGGCCCATATTTGCATGTTAGCATATTTTCTTTAACAATCCTACCATTTTCTGCAGCACGTCCCTTGCTATGCAACAGATTATGTAGTGCACAATTCTTCCCTTTACATAGATCCAGGCTGCACGGATGTCATACTGCACACAAAACATGAAATTACAATCGTTGCTACTGTAAGACTTGATGAAGGTGGTGACTCCTATTTTGGCGCTGTCTTTTGGAAAGAATTTTCTAAGTTTTATTTACTGAAAGTTGGCACTGAAATGGCATTGCACATAAAAGTGCCTAGTCATGAGATATATGCTAACTTCCCCGACAAAATCATTCGTCCAGTCTTTGTTCGAAGTAAGTTTTCTTTCCAACTATCTGCATGTTGACTTACCCAGCAATGTCAAATGAATTGTGTAGTATTTAAGCAACCAGTTGTTATTCCCTTTCCTTACTATATTCCTATCTAATAACTTCTAGTTACCACTACACTTTTCTATTGCCCTGTTTTAACTGAATATTCCCTATACTCTCATTTCTATCAGAAAGTGTCGCTGACAAGGAGACTCCAGACATGGTGAACAGGGTTGCCAACAAGCGGAGGCGGGGCGAGCTAGAACCACAAGTGACTCCAGCAGGCCTAGACTTCATCAGTAGCCTCCCCGATGATATGTTGACAGTCATCATCTCCCTCCTCCCAATCAAATGTGGGGCACGGACAACCGTCCTTTCCCGGCAGTGGCACCCCATATGGAAGTCCAACCCTCTCGACCTCATCGACACCCATGAGCTCTACCATGGCTATCGCAAAAGCTTGGATGCGTTCTCCAAGATCCTCGGTAGTGACCTTGGCCCAACCAGAGGCCTCAGAATGGGCAAGTTCCATTCCAACGGCAGGGACCGAGCCAAGCTTGACGGCTGGTTCTGATCCCACGCCCTAGATCAGCTCGAGGAGCTCACTTTTGATGATGGGCATATGCGCTCACTGCCAACATCCGCGCTCCACCTCGCGCCCACACTGCGTGTCGCCAAGTTCAGGAATTGTCATCTGCCCTTAATGACGCGCCCGCTCTTATTCTACAATGACTGAAGCACCTCAAGCTCGTCACCATCTGCCTCTCAAACGGTGACATGAAGCACCTACTCTGTGGATGTACTGCACTCAAGTACCTTCATCTTTAGGCGATCAATGGGTTGAGTACATTCCAAATCACCTCCATGACTCTCCGGACTATTTATGTGTGTTGTTGGTTCGGCAGGAAGACATCACAAGATGTGTACCACGGTATGGTCACTGAGGACACACCTGCACTTGATATATTACGTGTACTTGATCAAGTAGGTCCGACAAGAATCAATGTCATTCTTCGCCGAAATTGACAGTGCTCGGCTACTCGTTTGAAAAATACTTTGAACTTGTTATTGGATCCACACCCGTTCAGGTACAATAGCCGCCTTCTACCTATCCTTTTACAAATTAAGATTATTTCTAATTTTGAAGATGTTTGTTTGTCTGTCATTCAAAAAATGATTCCGGCAAGCTTGACCGCGAAACTGCGCACAATGAAGGTCTTGGCACTAGATTCTATCAGCCCCAACCTGGAGCAAGTTGTCAATTTCTGAGATGCTTTCCGTGCCTAGAGAGGCTATATATCAAGGTGATGTTCCTTTCCTGTTAAATGTTAACCATAAGGGAGTTCAATTTGTGACGCCTTTTTCCAAGTTTACAATGAAAATGTACTATGATTTCTAAAGGATTCTTTTGGAGAATTTCAATACATACATGTCTCCTTTTCCAAGTTTACAATGACAATGCTTGATCCATATGGTTACAATCCATATGCATATCTCCTTTGGATTCATCTGTACTAGTTTTCTTAGGGAACTTTTCATCCACTCCAACATCTTGTGAAGATCGAAGATGGCATGTTAATGCCCATGTTAATCATGCCAGATCGAAGATGGCATGTTAGTGCATTTTACAAATCCTGCAAACCAAATAGGCCTATAGTAGTGTTCAAAACTACATCTAGGCACTAACACATTTTCTTATTTTGCGGATAAGATTGGGCCCAGTGGTGGATAATGTGATAAAATATAACAATCACATCGAATGCCTAGATCTGCATATCTCAGAAATTACTTTGAACTCCTACCAAGGGACCTTACCGGAAATTATATTCGCCAGGTTCTTTGTTGTCAGAGCAAGGGTGTTGAAGGTAATGAGGTTTTCCCTACATTTATTTCAAAAAAATGAATTGTTTGTTGATTAGCGTCGGCACCTGCGGTAGAATGGAATAGGCTCCAAAAATTCTTAATTTCATTTTGGAACTTCAGATGACAGAGTAATCGGAACTTGTCGTGTCAACCCCATACATGATTCTCAGTGGCTGACCCCTTTGCAAAAGTTGTGAGGTTTCGAAACCAGACTTAGAAGTGGTAATATTAGTTGGAACCTCTCTGATATAAATGTTTAGCGGATCAGCACGAGCGTTTGCAGCTGATGAGCTGAATTTCATTTCTAATATCAGTTTGAACCTTGTAATCTTCAAATTTGAGCCCTATAACTCTGGAATTTGAACCTCGTAATATTTCGAGCTTTTGTGGAACAATCGTTGAAATGGCATCATATGAGACTTGTATATTGGTAGCACTATTTTGACCTTAGTATGCAATGGTCTTATATTTGATTTTATTAACCATTCTCAAATCTGTTTACCTTGTTGATCTCACAACACATGATATGTATAGCAAACTCGACTACGCGATCTTCGACATTATTGCACATAGTTGGTTTCTTCCACCGTGTGCCCTGTAGAGTGCATAATTAATTATCGCACTCGAGTGTCCATAATGACCCTTCTGTGTAACTTTGACCTCATCACCCACAAGTAAACTTATGACCAAAGTTATTCCACACACTTCATTTTTACAATGCTTTTTGCCAATAAACGCCCATGATTTGTCCCGCTTCTAGGCGACGCGTGGCAAACCAAGCCGGGAGGGAAGTTTGCACAGTAAACTGCACGGTAGCGCGGGAACAGGCTCATCGACGATACATTTGGCGCCTCTTCGAGCCCATGTGTGGTCAAACTGCGGTGTGGTGTTGTCAAACGTGCACTGGAATCCTCCGCTATGAACACCGTGACAAGACGTGACAATTACAGGTTGGATGGACCCCATTTGTTACAGCGTCCATTTAAGCCTCTTGTGCCTCTTCAACCTTTCGATCACGCCCCACCATTGCAAGAAGCACATCCACCATGACAAGTTCTTAGAGGGTATCCTGCGTGTCTCCAATGACGCTTCGAGTGGCTGCCGACGACGAGCAGCAGTTCACCATGCATGCTGTGGTGCACACCCATCAAAGGTTCACGGAGCTCTCGGTGGTGTATACCAACAACCCGGTCTTGGTGGAGTACTCCATCCACATCATGGAGCTGTTGTGCCGAGGAGAAGTACAAGGTGGTCGGGTTCGACCTCGAGTACGCCCGCACTCTTGTCGGGTCTCGTCCCAAGGTCGTCGTCGCCCATATGTGCATGCGCAACCACAACCTCGTCTACCACTACTGCCTGGCCACAGGCCTTGCAAGCGTTTCGCCAGGTTTTTCAATAGCCCCCACTACATGTTTGCTACGGTGGACATCACCAACGATGTCAAGGTGCTCAAGAATTCGGGCATCACCTGCCAGAATCTTGTCAACATCCAGGGCCAATACAAGATCTGGGGCAGCAAGGAGCATGAGAAGGACTCATTGGTTCACCTTGCTGAGGCCATCATCGACCCCTACTACAGAGACATCAAGGATTTCGGCAACAAGGACAAGTGTGCCTGGCACTCGGCCTGGATGGAGAAACTCAACAAAGCTCATGTTGTGTACGCGGTCGAGGAGGCGTACACGTGCTACGACATGTACAGGCAGATCGTTGACATGAGGAACTGCCTCCTTACCCAAAACGGCTAGGGATCCAGCCGGAAGCAGAGCAATGGCAAGCGTCATTGCAACAAGAAGTAGATGATTAGATCCTCCTCTCTCCTAGTTTAGTATGCATGTAATTGCTTACTTTGGTGTGTGAAAATGTTATGTGTGTAGTCACTTGTGTAATTGTATGCTTAATTTGGTTATGCAATGCTGTCTTTTTAAGTATATATATGTTCTGTAGACAGCGCAAATCACATCGCACATGGACTGAACAATGGAGCTCGTTGGTGATGATTTCATAAATCACCGACAATTGTATACTAGCAATCATTTGCTCACAACACACACGGCTTGTTAATAGGAATCGTCTATGTTGTTATCGGTCTTCTCACACATTTCCGATTACAGACATGTTTGCCCTATATCACACACATCTTGTTAAGTTGAACCTTTTCTGTTCTCTTGTCTCAACGCAAACAGTTCATCTGAGTGAACTGTATGTCGTATATCACACACACCTTCATCTAGCTTCTCGTTTCTGTTGTTCCACCTCATCGCAAATAGTTCATCAAGTGAACCGTATGCTCTACATTGCACACGCCTTCATCTGGCAGCACGTTTCTTTTGTTCACCTTCATTGCAAATAGTTAATTGAACTGAACTGTATGCCCTGAATTGCACACGCACCAAAAATCTGAACCATGTTTGATGCATCTATCATCGCAAACTTTTTACACTTTTTTGACGGTTTTTTACACTGACGTTTGCGATTATTGCATCCCACATAGTTTCATCGAAGGGTCTCTGATCGTAGTGTCGCGTTAGCAACATCCTGCATAACTGTTAGCATGTCATATTTTAATGAATTCTCACAATCACAAAAGATGGCCAAGATAGTATATTTATATGTGAAAACCTCTGTTTCTTTATTACTTCCTATTAATTGCAATGATGACCAAAACTATGTTTGTCAACTCTCAGCAACTTTTATTCATCATACTCTTTATTTGTGAAGTCATTACTCTCCATAAGATCAGTATGATCTTTTTGTTTTATTCTTTCTTTAATTCCCTGAAGATCATAGCAAGATAGCAAAGCCCTCAACTCAAAACTACTCTTTATTATATATAACTCACGGACTCGATTACATAGATAGATATCAAAACAAAACTCAAAGCTAGATCATACTAAAAATTTATTCTACTAGATCAAGATATAACCAAAAGGACCGAACTAAGAAAAACGATAAAAGTAGAAATGTGATAGTGATACGATACCGGGGCACCTCCCCCAAGCTTGGCAGTTGCCAAGGCGAGTGCCCATACCCATGTATTTATGTCTCTTTCTTCAGAAGTGGTGATGATGGAGTTGTTGATGATGTAGGCTTGACGTCCATCTTCCAAGGCATAGGCTCAACATCATAGAAAGATGAACGAGTCTCTGGGATCCTTAATTCTGCAGCCAAACCCATCCTCTTGAATCTATATTCATACTCATAGTTTTGGTTTTCCAGGTCATAGATCTGGGCCTAGATGTGCTCGATTTTCTCAAGAAGCTTGAAGATGGCCTCCCTGATGTTCTTGGCATCCAGCTTGTGATTGTTGGTGAACTCCGCGACCATCATGTGATTTGCGTTGAGTCCATGTTCCACCATCCCTTGGCACTTGAAAACTTGTTGCTCACTTGCTTCGAGTCTCGTCTCCATGCTTCCAGTATTCTTTGGTCCCTCAACATCGCGGATGTGCAGCACCCCCTCACGCATCTCAATGGCTTGAGGGTGTTGCAGCACTTCCACAAGGTAAGGGTTGATGACTGTCGGTGTCAAAACCGGCGTATCTTGGGTAGGGGGTCCTGAACTGTGCGTCTAAGGCTAATGGTAACAGGAGGCATGGGATGCAATGTTTACCCAGGTTCGAGCCCTCTTGATGGAGGTAATACCCTACTTCCTACTTGATTGATCTTGATGATATGAGTATTACAAGAGTTGATCTACCACGAGATCGCAGAGGCTAAACCCTAGAAGCTAGCCTATGATCATGATTGTTCTTGTCCTACGGACTAAACCCTCCGGTTTATATAGACACTGGAGGAGGCTAGGGTTACACGGAGCCGGTTACAGAGAAGGAGATCTACATATCCGCCAAGCTTGCCTTCCACGCAAAGGAGAGTCCCACCCGGACACGGGACGAAGTCTTCAATCTTATATCTTCATAGTCCAACAGTCTGGCCAAAGTATATAGTCTAGCTGTCCGAGGACCCCCTAATCCAGGACTCCCTCAGTAGCCCCTAAACCAGGCTTCAATGACGATGAGTCCGGCATGCAGATTGTGTTCGGCATTGCAAGGCGGGTTCCTTCTCCCAAGACTCCATAGAAGATTTTGAACACGAGGATCGTGTCAGGCTTTGCAAAACAAATTCCACATACCACTGTAGAGAGTACAATATTCCAACAATCTAATCCGCTGACAACTTTTCATAGCGTGACATCACGCCGCGGCCCGGTGTTTATACGAACCTTTTTTTCCCAGCCTGCTACTGCACGTATTGTGAGACGATTTTATTGGTACATCTTGTCGAAGCAGAGATCGTGTCCCCCTTATCATGGGATTCTCATTAATAGGGCGAGGGTAACCTAATTGTGCTATTAATATGACTCCTCGGTTTTAGGGAAGTTCCAAACGGCCACGCGGAGGACGCTTGATATTCACCCTCTTTATAAAGAGGTCCAGACCCGTCCTTTTCTTTCCACGCCAAATCCTTCTCTTCCCCTACCCCGAGTTCCAACACCCAAGGTTCATGCTAAGCGCTTCGGACCTTCAATCATGTCTAGATCCAACCTTCGAGGTCGGTGGATGGCCCATTCTGTCACAGAGGAGGACACCAAGAAGCTTAGGGAGACTAGGTATCTGATCGCCAAAATCCCCCACAGGGTACCTTCTCCAGGGCAAGTTATCCCCACTCCCGAACCCAACGAGAGTGTCATATTTATTTCTCACTTCTTTCGAGGGCTTGGCTTTAGTCTTGATCCCTTCTTAAGAGGGCTCATGTTCTATTACGGGCTAGATTTTCATGATCTAGCTCCAGATTCCATCCTTCACATCTCGTCGTTTATCATCGTGTGTGAGGCCTTCCTCCGCATTACCCCACACTTCGGATTATGGCTCAAGACCTTTAATGTGAAGCCGTAGATGATCGACGGGCGACACGCGGAGTGCGGAGGCTCTATAATAAGTAAAGGTGCCGACGCCGTATTGCCAAAGGGCTCCTTCCCAAAGGTGTCCGACTTATGGCAATGGGAGTGGTTTTACATCACAGCACCCCGAGGTACAAAGCGGGCGGCCGCCCCAGCCTTCCACCCGGGCCCTCCACCCAACTGGCGTCATGGGTCAACAAAGGGCTGGAATGGGGCCAGTAAATGACGTGTCATCATTGCAAAGCCGCATTCGAGATCTCCTCAAGAGGGATGTCAGTCTCGTAAAAGTGATGCAAGTAATGCTAGTTCATCGGGTCCTGCCATGCGAACGCCGATCTCTCCGTATGTGGGAATTCAACCCGGAAGGACCGCGAACTATTCAGCACTTCTTCGGCGTGACGCTCGAAGGAATGTATGGATTATTCTTCGGATCACGAATAAAGTGTCCGGACACCATCGAGGATGCGGGTCTCAACTGCAACTGTCCAGATACCCAAGTAAGTAATTCTTGGACCAAAAATGTTGTCTTTACATTTGTCACAACATCATTCTGAAAAATTGCCCTCGCCCAGGATTGGATAAGAAAGGCGAAGAGGATCAGCTGTTCGGCCCCTCTTCCTGAAGGTTCGCCGAATCCTGTACTAGCTAGGATACTGGTTGGCGCACCCTATCAAGTGCCATCGGGAGAGGACGAGGGGAGGAAAAGAGAAGCCGAAAACGGTCTTCATACATTACCCATCCAAACCGGGGGAATTAGTGCCTCCATGAAGGAGGATGATCAAGGAGGCGAATCTAGAATGCCCTCTCCCCGCGGGAAGAAAAGGGGCGCTCCTGAAGATTTGGACGCGGAGGCTTGCAAATGAGGGAAGAAACCTTCGCCAGGGGGCCCTGCCCCGGAGGGCATTCTTACCGCACAGCGCCCGCAAGGGGGCCAACCATCAACCGAGCTGTAAGTGAACCAAAGCACTTTGGTAAATATATCCTGCTTTATCTCTGAGAACAATGAGCGAGACATATCTTTTGCAGTCCGACTCATAGCCCTTCTTGACAATGTTCGTCTTCAGGGGATCTTCTTCCGGATATGATGGAGAGCAAAACGCCTCCTCCTGCGTCCCCGCCTCATGGGCGGATAACCCCGAGGTGTCGTCACGGAGAATTTCTCCTGATCCGCAAAGGCCAGAAGCTAACTCTTCGGCCGCCCAAAGTCTGGAGTATTCGGCTCCTAAGGAGGGCAACAAAAAGAGCCCGGGCATGGGTGGTGTAAAACAAGACAAATTGATGGATCTTCTGGAGCAAGCGGCTATCTCAGAGGTACATCATACCTTAATGGGTACGGTGGTTGAGAGGATCTCATCCGCCAAAAGCGGGCTGAATGAGACGAGCCTGTTAAGAGGCTTTGAGGTACGCAAAGTAATATAAATATATTTGACTGTACCGCACACGCTAGGTGTGCTCTGTATATATAGTAGCCCCTGAGACTATGGTTGCCATCCAGAAGTGGCAAACAGAGGATCATAGTCCCAGGTAATGATCCTGCTGCTTTCATGTGCAGGTGGCTGAGGGTCCGACGGCTGACCGGACTACTGATTTTGCTGAATTGAGGCAGCAGCTTGATGTGGCAGATGCCGACATCACGCTTGTGAACAAGCGGCTTGACGAGGCACAAGGTATGTACATTTTGGTGGTCAGCAAATCTTTAAAGGAGCATGATGCTAGTATCTATAATATGCTTTGACTGCAGATGGAGATGCCGCCGTGGAGACCCTTTGGGTGGAACTTGCCCGAGCCAAGGAACAAGCCAGGAGAAGTGATGCGGGCGCCCTAAAGGTGGCCGAAGATTTAAATGCTGAACAGGCTGCTCATCGCCAGAGCGAAGACAAAATAGCCAAAATGGTTGTTGAGCTGCAGAATGCTGCAAGTCGCTATGAGCTCCTTGAAAGGGAAAGCCAAGCGAAGACGGCCAACCTGAAGAAGGCCTTGGAGGCAGCCAAGGAGACACACTCTGAAATCAGAGCGGCGCGGGAGGAGCTTCGTCAAGCCGGATATATGACGGCTAGGAAGCCCTTCTTATTACGGACGAAGTTCGCTGATCCTAAGTATGCCCCCTTCGATCAATTGTGGAGTTCAACAGACGCATACCTGGATTTAACAAAAAGTGCTACTGACGCGACCGAGTATTTCATAGATCAGAAAGACCATCAGGTGGAAAGATTGTTCTAGTCGCAGTTCAGTAATCCAAGGCATCCGCTGCTATTGAATGAGGACATGGCCGAGTGGGCCGAGCTCCATAGGTTGTACGGGCATGCCATGACGTCTGTGGTGGATCATCTTTGGCCGAAGGAACCAAGTCCGAATAGTTATTTTGGTTTAGTGCAACGATTTCTTCGTGTCATGTCGCATATCGACGCTATCAAGAGGTCGGCATGCATAGAGGGTGCGTGTATGGCTCTTGCCTGTGTTAAAACATACTGGGCGGGGATGGAGGCCACTGCTGTTGCGACCCGGGGTCCGCCTGGGGTCAGAACTCGCCCGAGCACTATTTTGAAGAAGTCCTGGAAGGTGCCCGGTTAATAGAGTCCCAGTGCTCAAAGAGTACGGTGTTCTAGTGACATGTATCTTGATTGTAAAAACAATGCTATTTTGATTATAAAGGCTGTATCTATACTTTTGCCAATAAAGTATTATAGTGCCTCCTGTGCGGCTGTTTATGTATGTATGTATATAACCTGAAAGTTTGCAGTCATCGGCTTCAGCCCCCATGCATATAATGCGGGGGTGTTCGATAAAGCGCGTACTCACACTTGATCCAACGTCTTGGTCCATTTGATGAGGTGATAGCGCAGTGAACAAGGCAATCGGACTATATTGCTTTAACACTTTTACTTAGCCTTAGGAGTTTGACAGTGGGGCTACTATATAGCCACTGGTACTTCCACGGTCATCCAAATAAGGTGCGTGTACATACTTGAACGGGAAACCGGTCATTCGTTAATTCGGAGGAATCGCGAAGATTCGGCTGGGTCATCGAGTGATTGACCAATCTCTCGCCTTATCATGACAGTCAGTTTTCGGCTTTCTCTACTGAGGTGCTCATCCAGGTGAACAAGGGCAAAATCGCAGTAGTTCTCCCGGTGCCACCTTAGCCGATAGAGCGGAACGTAAGGTAGAAAAATACGGGAGCCGGGCAAACCCAACTATTGACCAAAGACATGATTCGGAGCTAATGCATATAAGGCCAAACACACGACGCCGAACACTCCCTAAGGTGTTTGGACTTTATAACATATACTGGGCTGAGTACCGCCCTTGATAATGAGCCCTAAACTTCCAGGTACATGCATTAATCTGGCGTGGCGAAAAAAGCCTTGGCAATAACTCCAGTATCCCTCTCGGTTGGTTTGAGTATTTGGAGGGTGTGAAACAACAAGCGACAATAAAAAAAGGTTTACACAGGGTCTTAATCTAAAAATAAACCTTGAACGGGTCCCTGCTGCACGTCTGCGCCTTTGTCTCCGTTGTGCCGCATCCTGGAAGGGTGTGGCACGATGATCATCTGCAAAAAGGAAAAACCCAGGTGAAAGAATCTGGTGTGATCGTGCGAAAAGTTGGTTATTCTTAATGAACCATGAGAATTCAATCTATTATTGTATTGATAGGGTCAAGCCAAACTATGGGCCTTTTTTACATGCAGGCGGCCCCTAGCACCACCTATGGGGTTATGTCCATCGACCCAAGCTCAGGTTTATCTGGGCTGCTACCAATAGTGGTGCGCCGGACACGTCTCACCATGTCCGTAGTCTTGATGACCGATCATTTATTCTGGTTGGAGGGGCCGCTCAGTGGTTCGGCTACTAGAGTCGCCACATATTATTCTGCACGTACGGAACGCTCTGTATTTCCGCTAACTGTGATGATGCCGCGTTGACCGGGCATCTTAAGTTTAAGATAACCGTAATGCGGAACTGCATTGAAACGGGCAAAGGCCGTTCTTCCGAGTAGTGCATGGTAGCCGCTTCGGAATGGAGCGATGTCAAAGATTAGTTCCTCGCTTTGGAAGTTGTCAGGCGAACCGAATACAACCTCTAGTATTAGAGAGCCCGTGCAGCGGCTTCTACGCCTGGTATTACTCCTTTAAAGGTAGTATTACTTTGGTTGATTCTTGACGGGTCTATCCCCATCTTGCGGACAGTGTCCTGATATATCAGATTCAGAATACTGCCGCCGTCCATGAGGACTCGGGTGAGATGGAATCCGTCAATTATTGGGTCGAGCACCAAGGCGGCCGAACCTCCATGCTGGATACTAGTCGGATGATCCCTGCGATCGAAAGTGATCGAGCAGACCGACCATGGGCTGAATTTGGGGGCGACAGCCTCTACAACATATATGTCTCGGAGTGCGTGTTTGCGCCTCCTCTTCGGTATGTGGGTTGCGTAAATCATGTTCACTGTTTTGACCATAGGTGCAAAAAATTTCTGTCGCCTAGTGTTCGGCTGGCGAGGCTCGTCCTCTTCTTCACATGGCGTCTCCCTCCATTTGTGTTCGGCGTTTAGCTTGCCGGCGTACTTGAAGACCCAACATTCTCTGTTGGTGTGGTTTGCAGGTTTCTCGGGGGTGCCATGGATCTAACATAATCTATCCAGAATTTTGTTTAGGCTGGACGGTCCATCTCTGCTGCCTTTAAATGGCTTTTTTCATTGACCGGGTCGAGAGCCCCTGAGTTGTCTTCATTATTTCAATGCTTGTTTTTATTGTGTCGCGGCTTCGCTGGTGCCGCTGCGGGCCAACCATCTGTCCTTGCCGCGCAGAAGCGGGTCATGAGGCTTGTTAGGGCCCCCATTGTCCTCAGCTTTTCCTGGCCGAGGTGTCTAGCGACCCATTCGTCTCGGATACTGTGCTTGAAAGCCGCTAAGGCTTGGGCATCCGGGCAGTCGACGAATTGATTCATCTTGGTGAGAAATCTGTTCCAAAGCTTATGGGCTGACTCTCCGGTTTGTTGGATTATGTGACTTAAATCGTTTGATCCGGAGGTCGGAGATAGGTCCCTTGAAAATTGGCCATGAAAGCATCCTCTAGTTCCTACCAACTTCCAATTGAGTTTTCAGGGAGGCTTTTCAACCAATGCCGAGCTGGTCCTTTCAACTTGAGGGGCAGGTATTTAATGGCGTGGAGATCATCTCCGCGAGCCATGTGGATTTGAAGGATATAGTCCTCAATCCAGACCCCAGGGTCTATCGTTCCGTTGTTTGCCTCTATATTCACGGGTTTAAATCCCTCTGGAAATTCATGATCCAGCACCTCATCCATGAAGCACAGGGGGTGTGCGGCACCCCTGTATTTGGATGTGTCATGGCATGCTGTCGACGGTTGTTGTGTTTGTTGTTGATTCCGAGTTGGTATTCGATCAGTATGATAGTTTTGGTGGATGTGATCATGCGCCGGAGCACGCTTCCTAGATCCATAGATGGACCTGGCCATACCGGCTTTTTTGTCCAGGTGCTCACGTAAATCGTGTGCTGACTTGTGTGTGGCGTCATTAGCCACCCTGTCACGGCCACGGGGTGGTCGATTCGGTGGATCGGCCGTATTATTTTCCGGCAGAATGGGCTCTATGGCCTCGTCGTCGAATTCAGGCAGCAACTTGCGCTTTGGTCAGCTCTTTGTGTGGCGATCGCCACCGTATTTTTCTTCAGTGTCTTCCATCTGTGGTTGAGCGTATCCTGCGCGGCCTTAAGCCTTTGCTTCCGCTTCTTTAAGCTTTTCGCGGTGGCGATAAGCCTTCTTTCGAGGTTTTCTTGTTCCAATTGCCTTTCCGGGATGATGAGTGCATCATCGTCCGGACTATTCTCCTCTCCGGAGACAGATTTTATGAGTTTTATCTCCGCCATCGCTATGATCGGACATCGGCTCCGGACTATGTTTGTCGTCCCTTGGCTCATCCTGCTCCATCGCTGGGTCAATGGGATCATCGTTGCCTTTGGAGTCAATCAGGGTGTTATTCTTCCTTGTGCTGTTATTGCTGTTTTTACTGTGGCGGGATTTAGAGCGGCACCGACGTTGTCGCTTTGGTTGCTTCTCAAGAGGATTATCCTCAGTTGCATCCTTCCGTTCCTCGCCATTGTTTTCTTGGGGTGTGTCCACCATATATACATCATATGATGAAGTGGTTGTCCAGTGCCCTGTGGGCGGTGGTTCCTGTTCATCTCCTACATCGTCGTCCATACCGTTGATGTCTTCCGAGTCGAAATCAAGCATGTCGCTTAAGTTGTCGACAGTGGCTATTAAGTCGGTGGTGGGTGGGGAACGAATTTCTTCGTCATCCACTTCCCACTCAAGCCGGACATAATTCGGCCAAGAGCCTTCTGACAAGGAGAGAGACTTTAACGAATTTAGCACGTCGCCCAAGGGCGAGTGCTAAAAGATATACGCAGAGGTAAACTCCATGATCGATGCCCGATCAGATTCGGTAGGCACGGATGCACGCGATCCAGAGCCTATGGCCGGAGACGAGTCCGAGGGTCCAATGACACAGACCTCATTGGAGGCGAAGTCTGTGTTCGGCTCTAACACCGCTGAGTGTGAGGCCTCCGGGGCGGGGTCCATCCACCCATCCTCAGATGGCACGATCTGCTCCAGATTAAGAGCCGGGGCAGCCACACGTGTGATCTTCCAAACACCGTCCGTTGGCACACCTGTCATGGGCTTGAATCCGTCGAAGATCAACTCCGCGGATGTCGGCGGTGTAGTTCAGGCTTCCAAACCTCACCTGATGGCCAGGGGCGTAGCTATCGATCTGCTCTAGATGGCCAAACGAGTTGGCCCGCAGTGCGAAGCCGCCGAATATGAAGATCTGTCCGGGGAGGAAAACATCACCCTGGATCACATCGTTGCAGATGATGGAAGGAGCCATCAAGCCGTATCATGACGACACAATGTAACTCTCAATGAAAGCACTAATGTCGGTGTCAAAACCGGCGTATCTCGGGTAGGGGTTCCTGAACTGTGCGTCTAAGGCTAATGGTAATAGAAGGCGGAGGACACAATGTTTACCCTGGTTCGGGCCCTCTCAATGGAGGTAAAACCCTACTTCCTGCTTGATTGATCTTGATGATATCAGTATTACAAGAGATGATCTACCATGAGATCGCAGAGGCTAAACCCTAGAAGCTAGCCTATGATCATGCTTGTTCTTGTCCTACGGACTAAACCCTCCGGTTTATATAGACACCGGAGGGGGCTAGGGTTACATAGAGTCGGTTACAGAGAAGGAGATCTACATATCCGAATTGCCAAGCTTGCCTTCCACGCAAAGGAGAGTCCCACCCGGACACGAGACGAAGTCTTCAATCTTATATCTTCATAGTCCAACAGTCCGGCCAAAGTATATAGTCCGGCTGTCCGAGGACCCCCTAATCCAGGACTCCCTCAATGACCTTCTTGAAAAACTTGTCCTTATGGGCACTTGGAGACGTCATGGTGATCTAGATTTGTCAGAAAAACAGCTCGAAACAAAAAAAGAGGATTTTGTCATGGTACGGTGGTCAAAACCCTCTCGAGATTATATAATGAATTTTTACCAACCAAAGAAGTATTGTGCAAGAAAATGGAGCCCGAAGGGCACACGAGGTCGCCACGAGGTAGGGGGCGCGCCCAGGGGGTAGGGCACGCCCTCCACCCTCGTGGATGCCTCATGTCTCTTCCAGACTACTTCTAATTTTCCTAATTTTTGAAATATTCCAAAACGGAGAAAAATTGCTATTAGAACAGTTTTGGAGTCGGTTTACTTACCGTACCACGTACCTATTCCTTTCAGAGTCTCAAATGTTCTGGAAAGTGTCCCTTATATACTCCTCCGGTGTTACAGTGTCAATTATATTGGTTTCAACATTTATGGGATTACCTAAGATATAATGTTTGATTCTTTGACCGTTTACCACCCTCAGATTTGTGCCTTTGGCATTGTTGATTTTGATGGCACTGGAGCAATAGACCTCCTCAATAATGTAAGGACCTTCCCATTTAGAGAGAAGTTTTCCTGCAAAAAAAACTTAAACGAGAGTCTTATAGCAAAACATGATCACCTAGATTAAACTCACACTTTTGTATCCTCTTATCATGGCATCTTTTAACTTTTTCTTTAAACAACTTGGCATTCTCATAGGCTTGGGTTCTCCATTCATCAAGCGAGCTAATGTCAAATAACCTCTTCTCTCCGGCAAGTTTGAAATCATAATTGAGCTCTTTAATAGCCCAATATGCCTTATGTTCTAGTTCGAGAGGTAAGTGACATGCCTATCCATAAACATTTTATACGGAGACATACCCATAGGATTTTTATAAGCAGTTCTATAGGCCCATAATGCATCATCAAGTTTCTTGGACCTATTCTTTCTAGATCTATTAACAGTCTTTTGCAAACTCAATTTAATCTCTCTATTACTCAGTTCTACTTGACCACTAGACTGAGGATGAAATGGAGATGCAACTCTATGATTCACATCATACTTACAAGGAATTTTATGAAAAGTACCATGAATAAAATGTGAACCACCATCAGTCATTAAATATCTAGGGAGTCCAAACCTTGGAAAAATAACTTCTTTAAGAATATTAATAGAAGTGTTATGATCGTCACTACTAGATGGTATAGCTTCTACCCACTAAGTAACATAATCAACAACAACTAAAATATGTGTATACACATTGGAGGAAGGAAAGGGCCACATATAATCAAAGCCCCAAACATCAAATGGTTCAATAATAAGTGAATAGTTTACAGGCATTTCCTGATGTCTAATAATATTACCAATTCTTCGGCATTGATCACAAGACAAGACAAACTTATGAGCATCTTTTAAAAGAGTAGGCTAATAAAAAACGGATTGTGACACACGGTCATAGGAGCCACATCACGTGACTCCTAGGCTCGTAGGCGATTCCAAGGCAATTTTGCGCCAGTGGCCACTCCGGCCCCGGCGACCACTACTCTTCCCCTCCTGTTGGCGGCCACTCCGACCACGGCAGCCACCCCACCCACAAGATGTCTCCCTTTGCCCTCAACTATGATCGTGGTAGAAAGTTTCAAGAAGATATGAGATCCAAGTTTGGGCACCCGGTGGTGTTTTCACCTGGCTTTCGTCAGCGGGAATTCATCTGTCAGGACCCCGACTCAATGCCACATCGATCTAGCATGTAACACCTCATATCACTTTGTGGCCTCATGCATGGTATTCCCATGGGTGTCGCCTTACCTTAGCCGGGACCGTTTGCGCCTTTTGGCACACGTATATGACAGTGTCGCTAGCATCCATATGATAAGGAGCCCGGGCTGACATGGCTAGTCGTAAACCCAAAGTGGCACAGACTTATAGGGACAGGCATCCATGACCCAGCATCGAACGTGTCGGTCATCAGCGAGTGAATCCAGGCTGTAGCACTGGGCTAGCAGGACTCCGGTGAACCGGGCTGTAGCAGGCTAACAGGACTCCGGTATTCATCGCGTGACATTTCCCCGAAGGGACAGACACAGGAACGAAGAAGGACACATGCCGGCCAGCCTAAGTGTTCCGGAGCAGTAGCAAGCTACCATGGCTCGGTGGAAACACTAGGAGACATTTCCCGGTAAGAGAGGCTACTAAAGATAAACAACTAGATAGTCAGATCCCACACATACCAAGCATAGCAATAACATACACACAATATGCTCGATATGTGCAAATACAACATGGCATCACAACATGACTCTACAACTCAAGTATTTATTCAATAGGCTCCGAGGAGCGAGATATTACAAACAGGGGTCTCACGACCCAACATTCAGAGCATACAAATCAAAGCACAAGCGGAAGCTATCATGTCTGAGTACAGACATCTATAAATGAAAAAGGCTGAGAAGCCTGACTATCTACCAGATCCTGCCGAGGGCACAAGATCGTAGCTGAGGTAACAAGCTAAACGTTGAAGACCACGCGGAATTACTAGTGAGACTGAAGTCTCTCTGCAAAAACATAAAATAGGCAAACGTGAGTACAAATGTACCCAGCAAGACTTACATCAGAACTATCTACATATGCATCATTATCAACAAAGGGATGGTGGGGTTTAACTGCAGCAAGCCAGCTTTGACTCGGTGGCTAACCTGAACTACGACTGCAAGTAACTCTTTTGAGGTGGCGCACACGAGTCCACATATTCACCAACCAATACACCACTATGGAACAGATCCCGTCTCCCTACGAGAACGCCATCCATAGCACTCACGCTTATCTTGCGTATTTCAGAGTATCCACTTTCACTTGTCTATGAACTGATATAAGAAACCCAGAAGTCCTTATCCGCGGACACGGCTATTCGAATAGATGATGTTAACCCTGCAGGGGTGTACTTCTTCACACACGCTCTCACCACTTACCGCCGTTTACACGACATGTACTCGGCAACCTTCAAGCGGAAGCCCAACGTGGGTGTCGGCCACGGCCTACCTAAACACTCGAGTCTCTAGTCCAGGTTTATCGCCTATTCGGGTTCCATCCATGAGGAGATCCGGCCGGAGTTTCGCTCACAGCCCCAAACGATGTGAATAGGGTTCCGTGACACCAAACGGGCGCCCGGTATACCCGGCCACGTGCCTACCGCATCACAGCCCACCCCTCCGGTCAGCGCTGCGCACGGCCTCCAGCATACTACAAACACCAGAAACTACTTGCAACTCCTGGACAGAGGACAAGGGTGATTAAGAAGCCGAGAGGGTCCATTGGTTTCGGGCCCAATGCGTGGTAGTAGCTGAATCATGGATCACAAACACAGAACTCAGTTCCTGAGGATGGCTGCAATGAGACAACCCACCATGTACTCCTACATGGCCTCTCACCGCTACCTTTACCAAATCGTGTTCACACACTTAGCTCACACACAATAGGACATGTTCACACGCCTCTGATTCATCCCTGATAAATCAGACCTGACTCAACTCTAAGCAATAGCAGGCATGACAAACAAACATGAATGAGTAGGCACAATAGGGCTCAAATAACTCCTACTCATGCTAGTGGGTTTCATCTATTTACTGTGGCAATGACAGGTCATGCAAAGGATAAGGGGTTCAGCTACCGCAGCAAGTAACAAATATGTCGTTGTTGTCCTAATGCAGTAAAAGAGAGCAGGAGCGAGAGAGTGGGATTTTATCGGAATGAACAAGGGGGTTTTGCTTGCCTGGCACTTCTGAAGATAACATTGAGTCTTCATCAGTGTCAACGATCACAACGTCGGAACATCGTCTACCGGGAGGGAACAGATACCGGCAACAGAGAAGAACACAATCAATGCAATGCACAAAATGATGCATGCTATGACATGGCAATATGAATGTGTTTTGAGCTAATGCAACTAGCAACAGATTAAATGAAGTTGGTTTGAATACAAGATTCAAATTCAAACTCCATATGTGATTGTTCAAATGCCATTTAATTGATTTGTGCTAAACAGCAGCTATAAGTTGTTCTAACATGCATGAAAATGGTACAGATAGATTCCTTGAATTTTTCTGATAATTTTTCATATATAACTTGTTTGATTTGGAGTTACGGTTAATTTTCTATGATTTATTGAAGTTTAGAATATATTCTGGAATCATTAAATCATTTAAGATTTATTTAAATTTCAGAAAGGAATTATTGCGTCAGCATGACATTGGCATGACGTCACAGGTCAACAGGGGCTGGTCCGGTCAAACCTGACGTGTGGGGGCCACGCGTCAGTGGCACAGGAGCTAATCCCGGTCAAACCCAGCACTGACTGGGGTTTGACCAGGGGTGGGGCCCACTGTCAGTGGCTGTGGGTTTAATTAGTGGGGCCATTATCACTGATTAAGCGTGCCACGTCGGCGGTCGCCGGAGTATCGCCGGCGGCGACCATTCCGCACGGCGACGCGGCTCAGATTCGAGCTAGGGGCGATGGTTTGGCGCGCGGTTTGGCTCATTAGAACGTCCGCGACGCGGCGCGTCCAGCGGTGGCTGTGGCCGCGGCTGGGGTGGCCGGAGCCGACGACGGCGATGGCAAGTGCGGCGGCCAGAGCTTCGGGTTCGAGCGGGGCGAGGCCACAGAGGACGGGAGGGATGGCTAAGGGGCTCACCGAGCTCCTGAAGATGCTAGGAGCACGATGCCGTGCTCGGTTTCGAGCCTTGCTGGCTGCAGCGACGGCGGCGACATCGCCGGCGGCGTGGGGTTCTCGGCTCGTTGTGAACGGCGGCTAGAGAGGGAGGTAGGGCACGGGGAGAGGGGGAATCATGTCAAAGGCTCACCGCGGAGCTGTAGGGAGGGTTAGTGGGCTCGGGGGCGCGTCGGAGTGGCCGAATCGACGGAGAAGGGCGCCGGGGCCGAAGCTTGGAGATGATGACGATGGCGGCTGCTCGGGGCCCTTCTGGTCGCGTGAGACGTCGAGGAGGTCGAGGGCGGCACTGCGGAGCTCGGGAGCGTGTCGGGGAGGAGAGGGGGTGGTGGTGGCCGCGGCGAACGGCGTCGGTGGCGACGGGGCTCCGCTCGGTGGAGGAGAGAGGGAGCCAGAGAAAGGGGGGAGAAGGCACGGGGAGAGTGCGAGGCCTGGGAGGGTGCGTGGCGTTGCGGACGGGGTCCAGGGCGACGAGAGGAAGCAGGAGGTGGCCAGGGGGAAGCAGGAGGTGGCCGAGGCCTCTCGGGCGCGTGCCATGCCTCGCCTCTGTTCGTCCTCCTGGCAGAGGAGGAAGATGACAAGGGGGAGGAGGTGGGCTGGGCTGGCCAGATGGGCTGGCCAGCTGGGCCACTGGAGGAGCTGGGCCGGCTCTGGTGGGCTGCACGGGTGAGGCCAGGTAACTTCCTTCTCTCTCTCTTTTATTTCTGTTTTGTTTTATTTAATTTATTTTGCCACTGTTTTGAATTTAAAATAATTCAAACAATGCCAAAAACTCCTCTGAATATTTTATATAGCTAGATGGACTTTTCCAAAAGCTTA
Organism: Triticum aestivum; assembly: GCF_018294505.1. NCBI lineage: Eukaryota > Viridiplantae > Streptophyta > Magnoliopsida > Poales > Poaceae > Triticum > Triticum aestivum. The sequence goes on from NC_057804.1 coordinate 153,484,228, forward strand.
TAAAATATTTCGGGGGTATTTGAAATTATATTCTAATTATATGAATATAATTCAAATTCAAATAGCTAATGAATTAAATCCAAAGTCCCAAAAATAATTCCTTAAAAATGTTCAATATTTTGGTTGGGACCAGAACCCTTACCAAAAATTATCAAACATTTAAGAAGAGCATTTTGGAGCAATGAATGAGATTTCTAGGGTTTTTGCCCCTCTTTTATTTAAGTTTTTTGAGGCTTCCAAAATTCCTCAATTCAAGTTTCGAAAATATAGACATGATGCACACATGAAGCTAGCCTAGAGCATTACCAGAAGCTAGGGATGTGACAATTCACCCCCACTAAACATAAATCTCGTCCCGAGATTCAAGCGTAGGGTAAGGTGAAGGGGGAACGCAAACTAGTATAATCTTCACGATCCAGGGTGCACTTCAGTTGAACGTTGATTCATTTACCATCATTGTCTTGATGTCTTGCTCTGAGAAATCCTGCCAACATGACCTGGAGATAAAGAGACTCTAGAAGGGTCGATCTCCTCGAAGATCGAACAACTCAGGACTAACTCACAGAATGAGACATAGCAACACCTCTCGAGCTGAGAGACGAAGCACACATCTAGAGGGATGGAGTGGAACAAATGATGAGGGTTCACTAGGTAGACAACAATTTTCACGCTTAAGAAGGTGGTGAACGGTTGCCAATGTTGCGAGGAGTTGAGTTGCCATGATACCACGACGAAACATCCTGGAGGAGGTGATTCGTAGATTATTACCTTAAGTGGCAAAAAGAATTACTTTTGATTCAGAGATCATTGAAACTCTTCATACCAGCCTAAGGCAGTTCACAACGATCGTTTGGAGGGGGTCGGTAGAATGGCATACTCGGACTTGGATGATGTGGATTACCTTGTTGAAGACAACGCAATGGATGATTTTTGCTTATCACCGGAAATGGAAGGGACCCATGGTAGAATGGCACATTGGCGGTGCAAGCTGGGAGCAAAATGCAAATGCTGGGAATGATTCTAGTAACTGGGGAGAGGCTCAACAATAGAGAGTTATTCCACTATTGGAATGGTTATAGCATTACCGAGGAAACTGAGAGCACTCCAGTTAGTGTCGATGATAACACCTAGCGCTTGTGCGTGCTCTCAAGAACTTGAGCATTTCCATATTCATCAGGATTTTACCAATATCCGTGTCAAGGATCCTGGCAACACAACTTGCTACCATGATGAATGATGATGGATGATGCAGATGCAAAGGAAGATAACACCTTCTCAGATTTCACCTTAGCGAAGACAAGGAACAAAATCTGGATGATCGACCGAGAGACATTTAGCACTCCGCTTCTAATGTTCTCCTTGATGTGCTAGCGTAATCCACCCATAGATATGGTTTATATCTAGAACATCAAGTAAAAGGTCGGCTTCGGAATCTCAAAATTCCATAGGGCAACTAGGGAGTAAATCCTACGAAATCCCTATGGGGAGGTGGCCAACTTCCTCAATCAAGATACTACAATAACAGGTCTACCGGATGGGTGTGTTGGCCACGACATCCACCTTACCGATTATCGAGAGACCAATATTATAGTTCTTGGGAAATGTTCCAACCATCATATCTGCCTGAGATTCAGATCTGGTTGGTGTCAGGATATTCTAGACTCATCGAGTCTAGGAAGAAAAACGGAAGTTTGCAACACAAATCGATGAGATGACGTTGCGGGATTCTCGGGAGATGAACTACGATAGCAAGCTCCAAACATGAGCTGGTTCTGCTACAAACATGTGAACACGTTGTCCAAGACAAGCATGACCACAAAGTAGTCTTATAATAAAACACTACCGAGTTCAGGAGGGGGAACCATCAACGAGGATATCGAAGTCCTTACATAAGTCCGGATTAGCTCTTATGAAGGAACTCCTTCTCCTTGAACAAATCAATCAGTGGCTTGGTGTGCTAGGATACACATATGGAATGAAGGTTGCAAGTCTCCAGACCACAGAATACTTCGCACGTGTGCATGACTGACTTGCGATGATTCCAGAGGAAGCAACATTGACTTTCTCGAGTCCACGGCGGCAACTTGCATCAAATGCACATGAACTAGAGGAAGTCACTTCCTTCATCCAAACATATGCTTCATGAGCTAGCATGAACAAATGCTTTCAAAAGTTTCCAATACTAGCTTAATGTTCAACAAAATCATGGAGGAGATAAGGATGTTGGCAATGGGCTCAACAACAATTCATCTGGGTTTCCTTTTAAAAGGAATTCCATAGTTAAGTGAACAAGTGATAGCATTGGTCAGACCAAAGATGTAATGGTGTATGCTCGAGGGATCAACCACGGGTAAGACAACATTACGAATATCGTTGGTTCTGATTTGATTTGATGATAGCCCATACTCAATCAAGGGTTAGGGTAAGATAATAGATCCAACAATCGATCACAGGGATCAATCGATGAAGATATCATCTTTCTTCAACACACACACACACACAAAAAGATATCCCTTATCATGAACTAAGTCGGACAAGCTTTTATCTTCCAACTCTCCAAGTTGTTGTTTAGCTTATCCAACTAGCTCAGGGTATCCAACACGGATTCTTGGAGAAGGGGTGGTTTACAGGAATAAACCAACTTGATCACGAACTCAACATAGCGGTCAGGTGACAACCTGGTAATACTTCTGAGAAGATATTCACAAAATCATGAAACCACGGTATGTTACTAAGCTCGAGAACAATCTCGCTTTTCAGGGCAAGACGATATGATCAATAGAGCAAAGATTTGAAATGGTCCTAACTCATCGATCGAGGAGTGAACCAGGAGAATGGACTAGGTAGCACGATCAATCTTAGAATGATGATTCAATAACCAACACACTAAGAATGAAATTATTGTCCTTTAACTACCCAGCAACGAGGTTGCTAGGCGTATTGATTTCACACATCACAATTCATTTGTCGGTATTCCGGTTGCATCAACACGAAGACCGAGGAATGACTAATGATGGCAAGAAGTATCACTGTACCAAGAGTTCATAGGATGGTGTGCAATTCCTATAACAATCCCGGTATAAAGATGGTAATACTCCAAGGTAGAACAGAACAAAAGCTGGATTAGCAATTTGATCTGCAAAGCACAACTTCTTTGACCCAATCCTGGATATGGAAGAGGTACTGGAGTTTGTTTCTCCTAGTCATTCTGCGATAGAATGGCTTGACGGACCACAAGAGTAATAGGCATCGATAAACGAACGCACGCATACTCTTGACTATCAATTGATAGACGAGGGTCAGAATGCAACTAAAGAGAACAACTCAAAGGAACATATAATTTTCTGAGTTGTGGATGCATAGATTAGTATGTCGAACCAAGTTCAACATATTTCTTCCGGATAACCCATGCAGAGAGGTAGAACTGGCAGAGTCACGATTTATGAATGGAGAAATCCTCAAGACTACTCTAATTGTGATTTTTTTTTGATCCAATAAACATCTGCCATAAGCGGTTCATAGTATTTGGAAGAAGGAAATACCACGGACCTCAAGGACTATCGCAAAAGTTACTAATAACCTAAGGGAGCTAGCAATTACTATCAACATGAAGTAAGTAGGGTGGATCTCGGGTTCAAAACCCAGAAATAGAATACCTACTACTAAGTGGCATCACGGGATGCTTTCGAGAATAAAGCCAGAATCATCACACTGGGATCACAAAACATTGCTAGATTACTAGGTGACTCCCTAAACACCTAGGCCATAATAGTAACTCCAACATAATGTCAAGGCAATAGAATACCTCAACTCAACAATTAGTGTGATTGAGCTGGCATAAAGGAACATCGAAACCAGAGGGAAAGGATTTTGCAAATGCATCAGACTATTTAGAAACCTGGGATGACTCGGACAGCATAACGGCTGTAAATGCTCAGAAAATACTTGAGACATTCACAAAGATGGTGGCATAACCACTCAGAAGCACAATATCAAGGTCTCGAGATCAACAGTTAACATACAGAAGTACTAGGAACTGAAACGAGGCTTAAGTCCAACAATCTATAAGTCTATGGATTAGTAACACGTGATCCTGATAGAAAGAAGAGATAGCCTAGTTCTTAATCCCCGTAGAAGAGAAGATGATGACTCAGATCAGAAGGCCATGAGGTATAAGGAGTAAAAAGAGCCTTACGTTCCATCCCACAATCAATTCCCTTATATAACTAAGAATTTCTAGACTCAACTTTGACCAGTTTGGCTTGGTAATCCTACAGGCAGTCAAGCTCTGATACCAATGCTATCAGGACCCCGACTCAATGCCACATCGATCTAGCATGTAACACCTCATATCACTTTGCGGCCTCACGCACGGTATTCCCACGGGTGTCGCCTTACCTTAGCCCGGGACTGTTTGCGCCTTTTGGCACACGTATATGACAGTGTCGCTAGCATCCATATGATAAGGAGCCCGGGCTGACATGGCTAGTCGTAAACCCAAAGTGGCACAGACTTACAGGGACAGGCATCCATGACCCAGCATCGAACGTGTCGGTCATCAGCGAGTGAATCCAGGCTGTAGCACTGGGCTAGCAGGACTCCGGTGAACCGGGCTGTAGCAGGCTAACAGGACTCCGGTATTCATCGCGTGACATTTCCCCGAAGGGACAGACACAGGAACGAAGAAGGACACATGCCGGCCAGCCTAAGTGTTCCGGAGCAGTAGCAAGCTACCATGGCTCGGTGGAAACACTAGGAGACATTTCCCGGTAAGAGAGGCTACTAAAGATAAACAACTAGATAGTCAGATCCCACACATACCAAGCATAGCAATAACATACACACAATATGCTCGATATGTGCAAATACAACATGGCATCACAACATGACTCTACAACTCAAGTATTTATTCAATAGGCTCCGAGGAGCGAGATATTACAAACAGGGGTCTCACGACCCAACATTCAGAGCATACAAATCAAAGCACAAGCGGAAGCTATCATGTCTGAGTACAGACATCTATAAATGAAAAAGGCTGAGAAGCCTGACTATCTACCAGATCCTGCCGAGGGCACAAGATCGTAGCTGAGGTAACAAGCTAAACGTCAAAGACCACGCGGAATTACTAGTGAGACTGAAGTCTCTCTGCAAAAACATAAAATAGGCAAACGTGAGTACAAATGTACCCAGCAAGACTTACATCAGAACTATCTACATATGCATCATTATCAACAAAGGGATGGTGGGGTTTAACTGCAGCAAGCCAGCTTTGACTCGGTGGCTAACCTGAACTACGACTGCAAGTAACTCTTTTGAGGTGGCGCACACGAGTCCACATATTCACCAACCAATACACCACTATGGAACAGATCCCGTCTCCCTACGAGAACGCCATCCATAGCACTCACGCTTATCTTGCGTATTTCAGAGTATCCACTTTCACTTGTCTATGAACTGATATAAGCAACCCAGAAGTCCTTATCCGCGGACACGGCTATTCGAATAGATGATGTTAACCCTGCAGGGGTGTACTTCTTCACACACGCTCTCACCACTTACCGCCGTTTACACGACATGTACTCGGCAACCTTCAAGCGGAAGCCCAACGTGGGTGTCGGCCACGGCCTACCTAAACACTCGAGTCTCTAGTCCAGGTTTATCGCCTATTCGGGTTCCATCCATGAGGAAATCCGGCCGGAGTTTCGCTCACAGCCCCAAACGATGTGAACAGGGTTCCGTGAAACCAAACGGGCGCCCGGTATACCCGGCCACGTGCCTACCGCATCACAGCCCACCCCTCCGGTCAGCGCTACGCACGGCCTCCAGCATACTACAAACACCAGAAACTACTTGCAACTCCTGGACAGAGGACAAGGGTGATTAAGAAGCCGAGAGGGTCCATTGGTTTCGGGCCCAATGCGTGGTAGTAGCTGAATCATGGATCACAAACACAGAACTCAGTTCCTGAGGACGGCTGCAATGAGACAACCCACCATGTACTCCTACATGGCCTCTCACCGCTACCTTTACCAAATCGTGTTCACACACTTAGCTCACACACAGTAGGACATGTTCACACGCCTCTGATTCATCCCCGATAAATCAGACCTGACTCAACTCTAAGCAATAGCAGGCATGACAAACAAACATGAATGAGTAGGCACAATAGGGCTCAAATAACTCCTACTCATGCTAGTGGGTTTCATCTATTTACTGTGGCAATGACAGGTCATGCAAAGGATAAGGGGTTCAGCTACCGCAGCAAGTAACAAATATGTCGTTGTTGTCCTAATGCAGTAAAAGAGAGCAGGAGCGAGAGAGTGGGATTTTATCGGAATGAACAAGGGGGTTTTGCTTGCCTGGCACTTCTGAAGATAACATTGAGTCTTCATCAGTGTCAACGATCACAACGTCGGAACATCGTCTACCGGGAGGGAACAGATACCGGCAACAGAGAAGAACACAATCAATGCAATGCACAAAATGATGCATGCTATGACATGGCAATATGAATGTGTTTTGAGCTAATGCAACTAGCAACAGATTAAATGAAGTTGGTTTGAATACAAGATTCAAATTCAAACTCCATATGTGATTGTTCAAATGCCATTTAATTGATTTGTGCTAAACAGCAGCTATAAGTTGTTCTAACATGCATGAAAATGGTACAGATGGATTCCTTGAATTTTTCTGATAATTTTTCATATATAACTTGTTTGATTTGGAGTTACGGTTAATTTTCTATGATTTATTGAAGTTTAGAATATATTCTGGAATCATTAAATCATTTAAGATTTATTTAAATTTCAGAAAGGAATTATTGCGTCAGCATGACGTTGGCATGACGTCACAGGTCAACAGGGGCTGGTCCGGTCAAACCTGACGTGTGGGGGCCACACGTCAGTGGCACAGGAGCTAATCCCGGTCAAACCCAGCGCTGACTGGGGTTTGACCAGGGGTGGGGCCCACTATCAGTGGCTGTGGGTTTAATTAGTGGGGCCATTATCACTGATTAAGCGTGCCACGTCGGCGGTCGCCGGAGTATCGCCGGCGGCGACCATTCCGCACGGCGACGTGGCTCGGATTCGAGCTAGGGGCGATGGTTTGGCGCGCGGTTTGGCTCATTACAACGTCCGCGACGTGGCGCGTCCAGCGGTGGCTGTGGCCGCGGCTGGGGTGGCCGGAGCCGACGACGGCGATGGCAAGTGCGGCGGCGGAAGCTTCGGGTTTGAGTGGGGCGAGGCCACAGAGGACGGGAGGGATGGCTAAGGGGCTCACCGAGCTCCTGAAGATGCTAGGAGCATGGTGCCGTGCTCGGTTTCGAGCCTTGCTGGCTGCAGTGACGGCGGCGACATCGCCGGCGGCGTGGGGTTCTCGGCTCGTTGTGAACGGCGGCTAGAGAGGGAGGTAGGGCACGGGGAGAGGGGGAATCGGGTCAAAGGCTCACCGCGGAGCTGCAGGGAGGGTTAGTGGGCTCGGGGGCGCGTCGGAGTGGCCGAATCGACGGAGAAGGGCGCCGGGGCCGAAGCTTGGAGATGATGACGATGGCGGCTGCTCGGGGCCCTTCTGGTCGCGTGAGACGTCGAGGAGGTCGAGGGCGGCACTGCGGAGCTCGGGAGTGCGCCCGGGAGGAGAGGGGGTGGTGGTGGCCGCGGCGAACGGCGTCGGTGGCGACGGGGCTCCGCTCGGTGGAGGAGAGAGGGAGCCAGAGAAAGGGGGGAGAAGGCACGGGGAGAGTGCGAGGCCTGGGAGGGTGCGTGGCGTTGCGGACGGGGTCCAGGGCGACGAGAGGAAGCAGGAGGTGGCCAGGGGGAAGCAGGAGGTGGCCGAGGCCTCTCGGGCGCGTGCCACGCCTCGCCTCTGTTCGTCCTCCTGGCAGAGGAGGAAGATGACAAGGGGGAGGAGGTGGGCTGGGCCGGCCAGATGGGCTGGCCAGCTGGGCCACTGGAGGAGCTGGGCCGGCTCTGGTGGGCTGCACGGGTGAGGCCAGGTAACTTCCTTCTCTCTCTCTTTTATTTCTGTTTTGTTTTATTTAATTTATTTTGCCACTATTTTGAATTTAAAATAATTCAAACAATGCCAAAAACTCCTCTGAATATATTATATAGCTAGATGGACTTTTCCAAAAGCTTATAAAATATTTCAGGGGTATTTGAAATTATATTCTAATTATATGAATATAATTCAAATTCAAATAGCTAATGAATTAAATCCAAAGTCCCAAAAATAATTCCTTAAAAATGTTCAATATTTTGGTTGGGACCAGAACCCTTACCAAAAATTATCAAACATTCAAGAAGAGCATTTTGGAGCAATGAATGAGATTTCTAGGGTTTTTGCCCCTCTTTTATTTAAGTTTTTTGAGGCTTCCAAAATTCCTCAATTCAAGTTTCGAAAATATAGACATGATGCACACATGAAGCTAGCCTAGAGCATTACCAGAAGCTAGGGATGTGACATCATCTTGGTAGTTTCTTTCTGTCAATCAACTTTCAAGCTTGATGTGCACACGGTTAGTGTTTCTCTCCTTGCTATGTTTGGTGGATATGCTCAAGGCTTTAGGGTTCGTCATTTGAGGGATAGAACTTTCAAGTTTTCAGTTGCTTCAAAGTCTATTTGTTTTGAGATCTACAATGTAGGTAGAATTGTTGAAAAAGATTTTGAGGTGGTTTTTAGCTTGTGGAATTTTAGAGGTCCGAATTGGCATAGGGAAGAAGTTTCTTGCTACAATGAGCTTGATAATGAGTGGACTTTGGTAGGCCGACATGGCAAGGCTTTGTCTAGCAACTCCGGTGATCGCTATAGTTACAGCTCGGTGGTCAGAGATGGCAGATCGGTCTTCGAGCGGTTATCGGGGCACATTCAAGTCGGTGATAATCAAGGGGATGCTTTGAATTAGATCGCTATTAATTCTGACTTAAATAGGTCTCATAACCAGACCCAGGTTCCTCAACATGCAAATTCTGGCACGTACGTAATGTGCTATGCATGCGGTGGTCATGGGCACTTCGCACGTAACTCATGGTTCCTAATCTTCATGGGTTGTGTCCTTTTATTCGGTTTAGCTCTTTTACTTGCCCCCTGAACAGGCTTGGGCTGAGGGTGAGGTGGTGGTCTGGTTTAAATGTGCTGGGCCGGTTGTCCCGATTAGGCAGTTATCATCATTTAAGGAGCTGGTCAAGGACCTATTTCCAAATTTCTAACCAAGAACGATGCCTGCCTCCTCGCATTCCTCTGCTCTTACCAACTCTTCTTCCACCTCGATGAGCTCGCCGCCTTCTTTGCAATCTCCGGTGCAGGCATTGGTGGTCCACAACTCGGAAGCGACACAAATGGCCAACATTCCTATAGACCCTGTTCCCTTTGTCCCCCATGGGTTTTAGATTCTTAAAGTCGAAGGGCGAACGGGGGTTTCCAGGGCAATCTTGCCGCACAGACCAAGAAGGCACGAGGATTTGCGATTGCAACCATTCAGCCACATCCGAATGAGGTATTTTTCCCTAATGTCAGAGAGGTTCTTGAGGAGTTTTAAAAGGTGTGGAGCAAGTATGGTTCGGAGAAATTCAACCATGTCCTTTTGGTGAAGCTTATGTTCAGTTCGTGCATGTTAGAGATAGATATCGGCTTATCAGACAGAGCCCACATCCGTTTGGAGATGTTTTTTTTCATCTACTAACACAATGAGGGTAGGAACTGGCATCAGATTCATTTCAATAGAACTTGCTGGTTAATGTTTGTTGGAGTTCCTTATGACTACTGTAACACTAAAGATATTGCTGTCGCTATTGCTAAGTGGGGTAGAATCATAAGCTGGGAAAGGGAGGATGCTCTCAGAGGGACAATTTTAGTTAAGTCCAGAGTGACTGAGCTCATTGGTATCCCAAAAAGCATCAGATGGTCTGAAGGAGAATGTTTTGAAGAGGAATCCTGGACATGTTCAGTTGAGGTCCTATTGGAAGAAATGCTGGGTGGGATCTGTGATGATGAGGACCCTATTCCACCGTCTGGAGTCGACCCACATCCAGTTCCACAACGTGCCAATGACTTCCCAGGTTTCCAACCAGTGCCTCTTAACACTGAGCCAGCCCAGAAAGAAGATTGGGATGATTGGGAGGAGTGATGACCCACAAGTATAGGGGATCTATCATAGTCCTTTAGAGAAGTAAGAGTGTCAAACCCAACAAGGAGCAGAAGGAAATGACAAGCGGTTTTCAGTAAGGTATTCTCTGCAAGCACTGAAATTGTAGGTAACAGATAGTTTTGTGATAAGATAATTTGTAACAGGTAACAAGCAATGAAAGTAAATAAGGTGCAGCAAGGTGGCCCAATCCTTTTTGTAGCAAAGGACAAGCGTGGACAATTTCTTATAATGAGAAAAGCGCTCCCGAGGACAAATGGGAATTATCGTCAAGCTAGTTTTCATCACGCTCATATGATTCGCGTTCGTTACTTTGATAATTTGATATGGGGGTGGACCGGTGCTTGTGTGCCGCCCTTTCTTGGACAAGCATCCACTTATGATTAACCCCTATTGCAAGCATCCGCAACTACAAAAGAAGTATTAAGGTAAACCTAACCGTAGCATGAAACATATGGATCCAAATCAGCCCCTTACGAAGCAACGCATAAACTAGGGTTTAAGCTTCTGTCACTCTAGCAACCCATCATCTACTTATTACTTCTCAATGCCTTCCTCTAGGCCCAAATAATGGTGAAGTGTCATGTAGTCGACATTCACATAACACCACTAGAGGAAAGACAACATACATCTCATCAAAATATTGAACCAATACCAAATTCATATTACTACTAATAGCAAGACTTCACCCATGTCCTCAGGAACAAATGTAACTACTCACAAAGCATATTCATGTTCATGATCAGAGGAGTATTAATATGCATTAAGGATCTGAACAAATAATCTTCGACCGGATAAACCAATTAGCATCAACTACAAGGAGTAATCAACACTACTAGCAACCTACAGGTACCAATCTAAGGTTTTGGTACAAAGATTGGATACAAAAGATGAACTAGGGTTTGAGAGGAGGTGGTGTTGGTGAAGATGTTGATGGAGATTGACCCCCTCCCGATGAGAGTATCGTTGGTGATGATGATGGTGATGATTTCCCCCTCCCGGAGGGAAGTTTCCCCGGCAGAACAGCTCCGCCGGAGCCCTAGATTGGTTCCGCAAAGGTTCCGCCTCGTGGCGGCAAAGTTTCGTCCTGTAAGCTTGCTTATGATTTTTTTCATGGTAGAAGACTTCATATAGTAGAAGATGGGCACCGGAGGGCCACCAGGGGGCCCACGAGGAAGGGGGGGCACGCCCCCACCCTCGTGGCCAGGGTGTGGGCCCCCTCTGGTACGTCTTTCGCTCAATAATTCTTATTAATTCCAAAAGTGACTTTCGTGGAGTTTCAGGAATTTTGGAGCTGTGCAGAATAGGTTTCCAATATTTGCTGCTTTTCCAGCCCAGAATCCCAGCTGCTGGCATTCTCCCTCTTCATGATAAACCTTGTAAAATAAGAGAGAATAGCCATAAGTATTGTGACATAACGTGGAATAGTAGCGCATAATGCAATAAATATTTATATAAAATCATGATGCAAAATGGACGTATCAACTCCCCCAAGCCTAGATCTCGCTTGTCCTCAAGCGGAAGCCGATATCGAAAAATATGTCCACATGTTTAGAGATATAGGTGTCGATAAAAATAAAATATGGACATGAGGGCATCATGATCATTCTTATAACACCAACACACACACACACACACACACACACACACACACACACACACATATATATATATATATATATATTCATATGATTTCTTATGCTTAGGTAACAATCTATTCACAATGTCAAGTATGAATTAGAAACTTCATTGAGAACTAACAGACGATAATCTTAGTCATTTAAGCAATTGCAATTTATCATAACATCAGAAAGAGTTAAGATTAGAGCTTATCAGCAAGTCCACATACTCAACTATCATTTAGTCTTCTACAATTGCTGACACTCACGCAATACTTATGGTTATGGAGTTTTAATCAGACACAGAGAAAGATAGGGGCTTATAGTTTTGCCTCCCAACATCTTACCTCAAGGGTAATGTCAACAATAATAGTTCATGCTAACTTACATCCAATTGGATATATATATCAGGATCTTTCCAACATGAGGTGCTTGCCAAAGGATAAAATGAAAAAGGGAAAGGTGAGGATCACCTTGACTCTTGCATAATGTAAAAGACATAAAGTAAAAGATAGGCCCTTTGCAGAGGGAAGCAGAGGTTGTCATGTGCTTTTAGGGTTGGATGCACAAAATCTTAATGCATAAGAACGTCACTTTATATTGCCACTTGTGATATGAAACTTTATTATGCAGTCCGTTGCTTTTATTACTTCCATATCACACGATCGTATAAAGCTTATTTTCTTCGCACTAATAAGTCATACATATTTAGAGAGCAATTTTTATTGCTTGCAACATGATAACTTAATTGAAGGGTCTTACTCAATCCATAGGTAGGTATGGGGGACTCTCATGGAAAAACTGGGTTTAAGGATATTTGGAAGCACAAGTAGTATCTCTACTTGGTGCAAGGAATTTGGCTCGCATGAGGTGGAAATGCAAGCTCAACATGTTGGATGATCCACGACAATATACTTTAACTGAGATGTGAGAAAACATAACGCATTATGTTGTCTTCCTTGTCCAACGTCTACTCTTTAGCATGTCATACTTTAATGAGTGCTCACAATCATAAAAGATGTCCAAGATAGTATATTTATATGTTGTGAGTCCCTGATTCAATCGTACACTAATCATGCGCGCAAATGTGTACGCTCAAGATCAGGGACTCACGGGAAGATATCACAACACAATTCTAAAAGTAAAATAAGTCATACAAGCATCGTGTTACAAGCCAGGGTCTCGAGGGCTCGAATACAAGTGCTCGAACATAAACGAGTCAGCGTAAGCAACAATATCTGAGTACAGACATAAGTTAAACAAGTTGCCATAAGATGGCTAGCACAAACTGGGATACAAAATGAAAGAGGCGCACGCCTCCTTCCTGGGATCCTCCTAAACTACTCCTGGTCGTCGTCAGCGGCCTGCACGTAGTAGTAGGAACCTCCAGTGTAGTAGGAGTCGTCGTCGACAATGGCATCTGGATCCTAGGCTCCAACATCTGGTTGCGGCATTTGAGAAGAAGAGGAAAAAATGGGGGAAAGAGGGACCAAAGCAACCGTGAGTACTCATCCAAAGTACTCGCAAGCAAGGATCTACACTCCAAATGCATGGGTATATGGGTAAAGAGGCAATATCGATGGACTGAACTGTAGAATGCTAGAATAAGAGGGCGATAGCTAGTCCTATTGAAGACTACGCTTCTGGCAGCCTCCGTCTTGTAGCATGTAGAAGAGAATAGATTGAAGTACTCCAAGTAGCATCGCATAGCATAATCCTACCCGTCGATCCTCCCCTCGTCGCCCTGTGGAAAAGCGATCACCGGGTAGTCTGTGGAACTTGTCCGGGTGTGTTTTATTAAGTATCTAGTTCTAGTTGTCATAAGGTCAAGGTACAACTCCGGGTTCTCCTTTTTTCGAGGGACACGACTATTCGAATAGATAAACTTCCCTGCAGGGGTGCACCACATAACCCAACACGCTCGATCCCCTTTGGGCGGACACACTTTATCGGGTCATGCCCGGCCTCGGAAGATCAACATGTCACAGCCCCACCTAGGCACAACAGAGAGGTCAGCACGCCGGTCTAAATCCTATGCGCGCAGGGGTCTGGGCCCATCGCCCATTGCACACCTGCATGTTGTGTGGGTGGCCGGTGAGCAGACCTAGCAACCTCCATTACAAAGGAAGTTGTATTACGCGGTCCAACCCGGCGCGCGCCGCTCAGTCGCTGACGTCAAGAAGGCTTTGGCTGATACCATGACGTCGAGTGCCCATAACTGTTCCCGCGTAGTTGGTTAGTGCGTATAGGCCAGTGGCCAGACTCAGATCAAATACCAAGATCTCGTTAAGCGTGTTATTATGAAGTAACCACGAACGCCGACCAGGGCCAGGCCCACCTCTCGCCTAGGTGGTCTCAACCTGCCCTATCGCTCCGCCACAAAGTAATAGTCAGGGGTCATCGGGAACCCAGGCCCACCTCTACCGGGATGGAGCCACCTGTCCTTCCAGCCCCCACATCAGCATCACTAGTGGGTACTCTATGAGCCAACCTGACTTTTGTCACCATCTATATAGTATGTATGTATGTATGTATGAATGATACCCGTGATCACCTCCGGAGTGATCACGGACCGATAGTATAGCAAGGAAGACTGACAAGAATGTAGGGCCTCTGATGATAAACTAGCATCCTATACTAAGCATTTAGGATTGCGGGTAAGGTATCAACAACTGTACAACAATGACAGGCTATGCAACAGAATAGGATTAACTGAACAGTAACATGCTACACTACTCTAATGCAAGAAGTAGAGAAAAGAATAGGTGATATCTGGTGATCAAGGGGGGGGGGATTGCCTGGTTGCTCTGGCAAGAAAGAGGGGTTGTCAACTCCGTAGTCGAATGGGGTAGCAGCAGCATCAGTCTCGTAGTCTACCTGAGAGAAGAGGGGGAAGAAACAGTAAATAAAATGCAAACATAAGCATGACGATGCAAGACAAGACAATGAGCGGTGCTAGGTGTGCCCTAACGCGGTAGTAGGTGATACCGGCGAAAGTGGGAAACATCCGGGAAAGTATCCCCAGTGTTTTGCGTTGTTGGACAGGTGAACCAGAGGGGGAAAGTTGTGTGTTCGCTATGCTAGGGATGTGTGGCGGACGAATGAGCTGCGTATTCAGATTTGTCTCGTCGTTTTGAGCAACTTTCATGTACAAAGTATTTTCATCCGAGATACGGTTTATTTTATATTAATTTTCAGTTTTAAATTATTTTAGAATTAACAGAATTAATTCAAGTCGAAAATTATTTTATGACATCATCATGACATCAGGGTGATGTCAGCAGTCAACAGTTAGTTGACTTGGTTAAACTGACGCGTGGGTCCTGCATGTCATAGGCTAAGGCCCTGTTTGGTTCTGATGTTGATTTCTAAAAGTAGTGTGAAAAATCTGATGTGGAAAAACAGCTGTGAAAAATCTGATGTGAAAAAGATGTAAGTCATTCGGCAAACCAGCTGATACAGCTTTTTCAGATTTTGGCCCACAGCAGAATCAGATTTTGAAAAGCTCGTCCTGGGTTGCTTCCGCTTTTGGTTCAGATTTTGGCAACGGATTTCTGGAATCGGATTCTACTGGGTCCACCCTTTGGTTGAGATTCTGCTGCGCGGCAGCGGAATCCGTCGATAAAAGCTGAACTAAACATGGCCTAAGACTAACTAATCAGGTTTAGTTAGTCTAACTAAAATGATTAGGTTTATTAGTTGCAATTAATTAGGTTAATTAATTCACTTAGTTAATTTAATATTAAATAAATTATATATATATATATGTTATCATTTTTTATATCTTTGTTAGGGGGCTGGGCCCCACATGTCAAAGGCCCATAGGGCCAAACGAGCGCTGGGGGATTCGGGCGCTGGGGCGCTGCGGTTACGCACGTTGGGCGCCCGTGCCCGAGGCCACCGCAGCGAGGGCGCGAGGCCCAGCTGCGCCGGTGGCCTCGCTCGGCAGCGGCAGGAGGCGGGGAGCAGGGGCGGGCGGCGATAGGGGGCTGCACGGGCAGTGCCGCCGGGAGCAAAGCAGTAGCAGGGGGACAGCCACGGCATGGGAGTGAGGCGCCGCCAGGGCGGGACGGAGTAGAGGCCAAGGGGGTGCGGCCGAGCCGGGACATGGCTAGGTGTGCGTGCGCGTGCATGAGATGGGGGCCAACAGGCGTGCGGCCAGTGGGCGACGGCGGGCGCACGCGCGCACCGGGGAGGAGAGGGAGGAGGGAGGTGGTGGCTCATGGTGGCTATAGGGCAAAGGTAATGGGGAGCGAGGAGCAGGTCGGAGACGCGCGTCGAAGAGGAGGCAGCCCGACGGAGAGGCTCCGGCGACGGCGTCGAGCGGCGGGGGCGGAGCCGGGTGATGGCGATGGGCGACCAGGGGCGCCAGGGGCAGGGCGACGGGGTCGAGCCCCGATCCAGAAGGGGATCGGGGG